>NW_022196904.1:30997413-30998577 GCF_008632895.1 Mastomys coucha
CTGGAACTGACCAGTCCACCTTCCTGGCTCGTTACAGAGACTTCCTATGCCTTCTTTAAGTAAAGGTTGTACATTAATGCGTTTCCATTAACATGCTTTTCCCAAATTTCTAAATTCAGTCTTTCAGAGTCAACCATCAGACTGAGCTTGGAGATCCTGATGGTGGAGCTGGCAGAAAGACTGGAGTTGCTGAGGGAGATTGCAACCCCATAGGAAGAACAACATCAGCTGGCTAGATCACCTAGTGCTCTCAGGGACTAGACCACCAACCAAGGAGTGTACAGGGAGTGATCCATGGCCCCAGATACATATGTACCAGAGGATGGCCTTGTTTGACATCAACGGTCCTATGCAGGTTTGATGTCCCAGCATAGGGGGATGCTGGAGTGGTGGGGCAGGAGAGGGTGGGTGGGTGGGGGAGCACCCTCAGAGAAGCAAAGGGGAAGGGGAAGAGGGTGGATGTAGGATGGGAGTTTTGTGGAGGGGTAACTGGGCAGTGGGATATCATTTGAGATGTAAAGGAATGGAATGATTGATAAAAAATAAAAAAAAAATTCTTCAATGTCTGGGATAAAAGGAACATGAACAGCTAGCGTACAGCCTTTACAAGCGACAGGCTTACATGTTAAAGGCATTTTTGTTGTTGTGTTTTGATTTCTCAAACATAGTAAGTCTAAACTTTAAGTGTAGTGTGAATCATGCATTTTTCATCTTTTGTCTTTGCAGTCTGGGTGGGATTACCCCAACCTCTCAACTCCAATCTAGGACCTAAGTTAGCCCATGTGGGAGGGAATGCCTTCTTTTTCATAAGCCTTTACATTAGACTAGGGGTTCTCAAACTTCCTTATTCTTCAATTCTTTTATCCAGGTCCTCATATTGTGGTGACCCCCAAACACAAAATTATTTTGTTGCTGCTACATAACTGCAATTTGGTACTTTTTAAAATTGATTTAAGTTTTATTGTATTATGATGAGAAAAGATACATGATTTCAATTTATCTGAATTTGTTAACATTTAAAAACATATTTTAAGTAAATAGAATTAAATCACATTCTTGTTTCCCTTTTGTACCCCAACTTCTCCCAGAGACCCACCTTCAATACCTACAGTACCTTTTTTGTCATATTCTTTAAAATTTATAAAATATTATAACAATAAAAAT
>NW_022196904.1:30999211-31008475 GCF_008632895.1 Mastomys coucha
AGTAACTTATAAAGTCCTCTTCTTCAAACTTGATACAATAGTTACAAACATCAAGCAAAGCACTCAGTTTCACTCTTTGTTGTTCTCTTACAAGCCACCTTCCAAGTTAATTGTCTACGTTTATTTTGGCTGTATACAATTTTGAAATATGTAAGCTGTTCTGAAAACCATAGCATAGTGTAAAAACATGAAATAAACAATACTACTAATAGAGAGGCTGAGATAGGGGAAGCATAATTTCAAGACCATTATGTGGTACACAGCAAGACACTGTTAATGTACAAACAAGCAGAAAGAGAATATGGATTGTACAATATTGGACTTATTTCTCCAATTATGAAATTAGAGAGACCATTGGATGACAGTAAACAAATTTCCAATTCCTCATATTTTTGGATTTCAATCGAATAGGATATGTTGGTAATATTAATTTTCATATTAAGATATTAACAAAAAGTAATTGTTACTTCCTGTTGTTTTTGTTGTAAGAGGTGGAATTAGGTTTGTGTGGGTTTGTTGAAAGATTACTTTCTTGCTTCTTCTAGGGTGTAGTTTTGTTTCTTATGTTGGTGTTTTCTATCTGTTATCCTTTGTAGGGCTGGATTTGTGGAAAGATATTGTGTAAATTTCATTTTGTCATGGAATATCTTTTTTTTTATTAGATATTTTCTTTATTTACAAGTCATATGATATCTCCTTTCCAGTTTCCACTCCAAAAAAAAAGAAAAATAGAAAAAAAAACTGTTCCTTATCCCCTCCCCCTGCTCACCAATCCACCCTCTCCCCCTTCCTGGACCTGGCATTCCTCTACACTGGGGCATAGAACCTTCACAGGGCCAAGGGCCTCTCCTCCCATTGATGACCGACTTAGCCATCCTCTACTACATATGCTGCTAGAGCCGTTAGTCCCACCATGTGTACTCTTTGATTGGCGGTTTAGTCCCTGGGAGCTCTGAGGGTACTAGTTAGTTCATATTGTTGTTTGTCTTAAGGGGTTACAAACCCTTCAGCTCCTTGGGTCCTTTTTCTAGCTCCTTCATTAGAGACCCTGTACTCAGCCCAATGGATGGCTGTGAGCCTCAACTTCTGTATTAGTCAGGTACTGTCAGAGTCTCTTAGGAGAGAGATATATCAGGCTCCTGTCAGCTAGCACTTGCTAGCATCCATAATAGTGTCTGGATCTGATGATTGAATATGGGAAGGACTCCCAGGTGGAGCAGTCTCTGGATTGTCCTTCCTTCAGTCTCTGCTCCACAGTTAATCTCTGCAACTCAATACCCATGGAAGGAGTTGCCATGGAATATCTTGTTTTCTCCATCTATGGTAATTGAGAGTTTTGCTGGGTATAGTAGCCTGGACTGGCATTTGTGTTCTCTTAGGGTCTATATGACATATACCCAGGATCTTCTAGCTTTCATAGTCTCTGGTGAGAAGTCTGGTGTAATTCTGATAGGCCTGCCTTTATATGTTACTTGACCTTTTTCTCTTACTGCTTTTAAAATTCTTTCTTTGTTTAGTGCATTTGGTGTTTTAATTATTATGTGATGGGAGGAATTTCTTTTCTGGTCCAGTCTATTTGGAGTTCTATAGGCTTCTTGTATGTTCATGGGCATCTCTTTCTTTAGGTTAGGGAAGTTTTCTTCTATAATTTTGTTGAAGATATTTACTGGCCCTTTACATTGGGAGTCTTCACTCTCTTCTATAACTATTATCCTTAGGTTTGGTCTTCTCATTGCATCCTGGATTTCCTGGATGTTTTGGGTTAGGGAACTTTTTGCTTTTTGCATTTTCTTTGACTGTTGTGTCAATGTTTTCTATGGTATCTTCTGCCCATGAGATTCTCTCTTCTATCTCTTGTATTCTGTTGGTGATGCTTGCATCTATGACTCCTGATTTCTTTCCTAGGTTTTGTATCTCCAGGGTTATCTCTTTCTGATTTCTTTATTGTTTCTATTTCAATTTTTAGATTCTAGATGGTTCTGTTCATTTCCTTCACCTGTTTGATTGTGTTTTCCTGTAGTTCTTTAAGAGATTTTTGTGTTTCCTCTTTAAAGGCTTCTAGCTGTTTACCTGTGTTCTCCTGTATTTCTTTGAGATAGTTACTTATGTCTTTCTTAAAGTCCTGTATCATCATCATGAGAAGTGATTTTAGATCTGAAACTTGCTTTTCTGATGTGATGGTATGCCAAGGACTTGCTATGGTGGGAGAATTGGGTTCTGATGATGCCAAGTAACCTTGATTTGTGTTGTTTATTTTCTTATGCTTGCCCCTGCCATCTGATATCTCTCGTGCTACCTGCCCTTGACTGGAGCCTGTCCTTCCTGTGATCCTGGTTGTATCAGAACTCCTCAGAGTCAAGCTATCTCTGTGATCTTGAGATTCTGGGATCCTGTGATCCTGGGCTTGTTAGAGAGCCTGGGTGTGGAGCTTCCTCTGGGTGTTGTGTTACTGGCTGCAAAATTTGTTTCCAAGGTCTGCTCAGGGCACTGGCCTAGACAGACTGGAAGCAACATGAGCCACTGGGCTGGCGGTGTTCCTGTGTGCCTGGTCCAGCTTATCCCACTTATTCCCAGTATTGGGACATTTGTTGTGTCCTCCTCACCTCTGATCCTGGGCATGTTAGAGTGCCTGGGAGTGGAGCTTCCTCTGGGTGTTGTGGGACTGGCTGTAGAGTTTGCACCTAAGGTCTGCTCAGGGCACCAGCCCAGACGGACCAGAAGTAACCCCCAATTTTGGTACTGTTATGAAACAATGTAAATATCTGATATGTAGGATATCTGATATGTGATAGGGTTGTTTGATCTTCTAAAGGGGGCAAGGCCCATAGGTTGAGAAATGGTGTTCTTGTGAAAATCTCACAGACAATCTGTTTAAAATCAGTATGTTCTCGCAGGTCTTCTACGATGCCTCCATCTAAATTGGTCCCTGCTGCCACCTTCTCATGGCTGTCACTCTTTTTGTTCTTAGCCCTGTACTGTGAAGCTGAAATTTGGATTAAGATTT
Organism: Mastomys coucha; assembly: GCF_008632895.1. Taxonomy (NCBI): domain Eukaryota; kingdom Metazoa; phylum Chordata; class Mammalia; order Rodentia; family Muridae; genus Mastomys; species Mastomys coucha. Next base: position 31,002,216 of record NW_022196904.1, read on the forward strand.
GACTGGCTTCACCTGTTTCCTCCAATCCTACTGTAAATCCCACGAGTCAAAGAATATGTCTGTCACATACATACATATTCTTTGTCTCATGGTTGTCCCTAAATAAATATTAGGTAAGGTTGACTTGACAGCCTTGGAGAGCAAGCACCTTTGTGTTCCAGTTCAATCTGTAATCTTTATATCCTCCATCATACTGTAAATCCCATGGTACAGAGAATGGGGTTCTTATGTCTTATGTCTCAAGACCTCCAGGCAGTTGATTCCATGGCAGATGTACTATTTTTCTTTGTATCTATTTATATTTCTTCTGAGACAAGATTTTAACTTTTTAGACTAGTTTGCCTCAAACTCATAATACTCCTGCTTCAGCTTTCGCAGTGCTGGGAATGTGTGTCTGTCCCACCACACCCAGCATGAACCACCTGTAAACCAGACTCAGTCTATTGCTATGGTTTGAGTCCTAAGTTTTCTTCCGAGGCCCAGGTATCTGTCTCTCTGGTCCCTCACTGGTGGCACTAGCTGGGGAGGTTGTGGTACCTTTGCAGCATGCTGCTTTACACAGAACAAGACCTTGAAGGTTGTTCCTGGTTCTGTGGTCTATACTGTCTACCTTCTGTTCTACACAATCTGAGGAGTCTCTGCCACACACTGTAGCCACAGGAAGCTCAGTCACACCTCCCCAGCCATGATGGACTAAATGATGAAAGTGTGAGCCAAAAGCAACTTTTCCTTCCTGAAGTTATTTTGGTCAGGTATTTTGTAACACTTTAGCAATGTAAGTATTACATTAGTATTGCACTTGAAGTTGCATTAGTATTCTGAGTAGGCCAGAAAGGGCAATTGAAAGGACTTGCTCACTCTGCTGGTTTAAATCTGTACATCTGGAAAAACCAACATCAAGCTTTCAGATTAGACTAGTGACTATGCTGTAATAATTGTTCTCTTCCAATCCACATTAGATATTAACAATTTTGCAGACTCCTTTCACAATACAGATTATCCCAGTGCCTGTTACAATTACTTGCTGGTCTCTATACACATCTACAGAATGAATAGCTAACACTTAGTTTTACAGTTTTGGACACTGGTCTTTGGATCAAGATTCCTTACCTTATCTCAACACACCCCACAGTGTTCCCTTACTCTATTGAGAGCCCCATGAAACACCATCCTAGCTGGGAAGGTCATAGTACAGGCTATTGGTCCTGCTCCCCACAAGCCTTCACAGTGGGTCACCTGCTTAAATCACTTCCCATTTCTTAACTCAGACTCCTCAACTAATGAAAAACCAGACCTAAATTTTCTCTAGCATTTTTGCCTTTGGTATCTGTGGTCGTCTTGTCCACTACTCTTAGTACTGCCAGTTCACTGCAAGTCACCTGTCAAATAAAGAGTCTAACTAGTCCAGGCAGCAAAATGAGGACCAGCATCAGCACCTCGATCAGAAGTGTTAACACTAACTGCTTGGGAGACTGAGAACCTTGGGCTCCAGATCAAGCCGGAACACATACTGTTTCAAGGAAGGGCTTTACTGAAACACTCAAGATGGTGTCTTCAAGAGCTAAGAGAACCAAAATGGTTACACAGAATAGTTTGCTTTATGCATTTCTACTGAGCATGGCCTTCATCATGATGGCACAATCACTGCCTTTGGAAGTCTTTCCTTCCAAAAGTGGCAGGAGTTCCAGAGAGAGAGGAAACCTCTGGGTCCACCTGTTTGTAGATAGAGCTTCTGGACTAAATCTCCATGGTGGTAGCCTGGCTGTAAAGGTGAGGAAAGGAAGATGTGGGCTTGTGTAGTGTCCACAGTGATATTCAGGTCTTTCCCCATGAAGTGGGAAAATCTAGAAAAGAAAGGCTGCCCAGAATACAGCATGCCCATTCAGAACAACCCACATGGATAACATAGGCATAAAAGGGACAAATACAAATTTTTGTTTGATTATAAGCTAATTAGTTGATGGCAAGGGGAAATTTTTTATTTATATTCCTGTTGCTCTTCTTATAATGTTTTATAGCAAGACCACTTTTTTACATAGCTTACAATGAGATAGAGTACAAAAGGAGGAGAGGGAGGAGGGTGTCTTAGTCAGGGTTTCTATTCCTGGACAAAACATCGTGACCAAGAAGCAAGTTGGTGAGGAAAGAGTTTATTCAGCTTGCACTTCCACATTGCTGTTGGAAGTCAGGACTGGAACTCAGGCAGCTCAGGAACTAGGAGCTGATGCAGAGGCCATGGAGGGATGTTACTTACTGGCTTGCTTCCTCTGGCTTTCTTAAAGAGCCCAAGACTACCAGCCCAGAGATAGTATCATCCATAAGGGGCCCTTGCTCCCCATGCCTTGATCAGTTATTGAGAAAATGCTCCACAGCTGGGTCTCATGGAGGCACTTCCCCAACTGAAGCTCCCTTCTCTGTGATAACTCTATCCTGTGTCAAGTTGACACACAAAACCAACCAGTACAAGGGGGGAGGAGGAGAAGAAGGAGGAGGAAAAGGAGGAGAAGGAAAAAAAATAAATGCCAGTCACAAACATTAGATCCCTGAGCCTCAGAGCCTGCATAAGCTGGAGCCCTCCAAATGTGCCAAACAGCAAACCAGAGACCATGGATGCAAAACTTTTCCTATTCAAAACCTTCTGTCAAAAGGTTTCCTGGGAACTGCACCCAAAAGTCAGAAAGATTGGGGAATTGGGAAAACATAGCAAACGTTTTTCTTACTTTCACACACTAGAAAGTTCACTGAAATGGGCCACTTTCATCATGAGCACAGCAGCAAGTCTACTCTAGAGACACACAGTAGCTTGCAGTGTGTGCTTACAGTGGTCCATCCTGGAGTGAGCAAATGCCTCCTAGAACCAAGAAAAAACCTTAGCTCCATCATCCCAGGTAAACTCTGGGGACCCTGGGAACAAACTCCATTAATTCTGTCTCCAGGTTTGTAACACCAACGAATGGGTCAGGTCAGCTCTCTGTCAGTTCCTCTGAGTTCACTTCCTCAGTTGCTTGTGATGAAGTTGTGGCTCCTTCAGGCAGTTTTTCTACTAGAAAATGGTGTTTGGAATCACCTTGGAGCATTAGCATCATGGAAGCATCTACTAAATGATAGTCACTTTTAGAAATGTGCAAGGGTTAGGCAAAGTATGTGTACGACAGACTACAGATTCTAGGCCTTTCTCTCTCTCCCTCTCTCTCTCTCTTTCTTTCCTTCTTCCTCTCTTTCTTTCTTCCTCTCTTTCTTTCTTTCTTTCTTTCTTTCTTTCTTTCTTTCTTTCTTTCTTTCTTTCTTTCTCTTTCTTCCTTTCTTCCTTCCTTTCTTTCTTTCTTTCTGACTGGGCAGATAGAGAGCATGATCCACCTAAAGACACTTTGAGCTAACTAAAGTGTTTCTGCAAGTGACCTTTAGCTGGCAGCCACTAGTTTATCATCCCTGGCCAGACACTTTCCCTGATGGGAACCTTTCTTGCCTAAAGGTGGGCCACATGATTCGTCACAATCAAGGATTACACAGGGACATTCAATGTCAAGACTCAGCAACCTTCTTTTCCTCTTGTGAGGCTAATAAGACAATGGTTATGCTAAGACTGGTGTTTCTATCTTCCAGGTAGAAGGAACTTTCCTGTCTCACTCACAAACCAGATGACTGCCTGAAACCTCAGAATTCAGCACACCCAGGACACAAAGACCAGCACTGGATGGCCTGTGCTCTTCAGTGGCTTTGACATGTGATCTCCTTAATCTGTCTACCAAGAGGAGAAAACAAATGCTGAGAGCAGATGAAAAACTTTCCGTGGAAAGATGTGAAGGTTTACCCAACCCAGCTAGGGCAACCAACTACAGCCTAAAGAAATGACTCAAGCCTCAACACGTTTTCTAAGGTTGTTTGCAGTTGCAGCAGAGAGAGCTGACATACTAGTACATGGCCGACTTCCTATCGGCATTAGATCCCTGAACGTCCTAGCATAGCATGAGTGACACCTCAGCTGCTTTCTTCCAGCTTCCTGCCCAACTTTCATGCTGCACTGGAGAGCCACTTCTAGAACCCTTGTGAGGATGGACTTGTGAATCTGTAACATTCCCAAGCTTCTGAAGCCCTTGATCTGCTTTTCATATTACATGAAGAACTGTAAAGGGTTGCAACATTAGGAGCCGCTGCACTTGAATAAAGAAACATTTTTAATGTGTTGATTTTGCTTTGGGACAGTCAACCAGATAATGCTTGGCATGGGTCAAGCACTCACTACATAGTAGCAATTGCTGTGATTAATATATCCACATTCTCTGTTTCCTGGACTCAAGAGGATATTAATAGATTAGGTGGACATTATATTCCCACTACTCAGTTGAAGATGCATCTGAGGCTCAGAAATATTAACTGCTGAAGCTAATGAGACCTTTCTCTCTCAGAAGCACACCTGAGATTGCAGCCAGTCTCACTTTCTGTACTGTATTGGTTGAATTCCTCTTTAGCACAGCTCTTTGGGATAGAGCACAGCGATATGAGCATATGAAATGGCCTGTGGGAGCCTTTCCCCACAGTCTACCAAAGCAATCAAGCCCCATGCTAAGCTCTTGGGGGCTTCATAGACACACTCCTAAATTCAATGTCAGCCTTTGAAGTTAGGTACAGTATGCCTCTGCCATCCCTGTCTCTGTCATTTCTTGAAGACACCTATCAAACTAATTGCAGGCTGAGGGAAGAAATCACATTACACTTTATAATGGGCTAATTAGGTAAATATGTTACAAAGTGCTCCCCATAGGGCCATTTCTTGGTTGTGCTGTTGGTAATCAGCACTTGTCTTCCATGTGTCAGAACATCACAAGAAAGGCTGCTCACTTTCTCCATTATGTCATACTAATGAAATGAGTTGAGTAGTGCATGGGAAGCACCCGGCCCCCATGATTACTGCTGTTCTTGGAAGGGATATATTGTGTCTAGGAATATGAATTAAGTATTGATTGTCTGAGCCTTGCAAACAGATATAGACACATTAGAGAGAACCTTCTGGTCCCCCATAGAGAGTTTCTTGGCTCAGATAAGCTGTTTGTGGGCTAGCTGATCAGCTCTGGAAGTTCCTATTGCAGCCTCCTCTGATTGACTCTGGATCTCCATGCTCACCCATGGACAGCAGCTGGCAAACAGATTGAGAGTCAAAGTTGATGGCTCCACTTTCAGGGAAGGAGGCAAAGCCATTTATCTTTGGTGTACTTAGAGCTAAATGCATGAGGTTTAGTCGGTTCCTGTTGAGCCGAAGGATGAAGGTAGAAATGAGGATGAAGAAATCGCTGGGATTGACCATAGATTCTGGATCCACTGACACAGTAAGAACCAGCACAGGACATCTGGTCATGCTCCCTACTATAGTGCTTAGCAAACAACAGTGTCTGCTTCATTTTTGCACAATGAAATTCATGGGCCATGTGATGTGGGCTGAAGAATCAGGTTTGGAAATAAGCAGGATGGGGGAGTTTCTAGATGCCCAAGGAAAGGAAATTGTGGTCACTGCTGTGTCAGCAGGGACCTTATCACCTCCTGTTACCATATTGGACAGACAGAGTCCTTCTGGATTCTAAAGACTTCAGCATCCTGGAAAGAGTAATCAGACTTGGGGTTTGGGCCATATACTCACTCCTTAGCTAGGACCTTTTGTCTTTTACAGCAGAAAACATGATTCTGAGCTTTGTCTCTTGTGATGATTATGTGACCAAAGAAAATGATGGTGCTTTTCTGAAAGAGTATGGACATTAAATAGCCTCAAATAAGTTGATTTAGTGGAGAGAATTCTGGAACAAAGTGGTCCTGGCCCACCTTAATATATTCTGCGAAGACTGAGCCAGTCTGCGTGCTCCCACACTGTCCATTAGAGTCACCATTAGCCATATGTGGCTATTGAAGCTTAACTGAAGTTAAATGGAAGTTTAAGGTGGTCCTGTTAACTCTATAGTACACTACCATTGCGATCTAAAAAATAGCTTTTTGAACACATAGAGAAAGCCACACTTCCAGGTGATCTAACAAGCCCAGGATCCCTGGATCCCAGGATCCCAGGATCCCAGAATCACAGGATCACAGAGACTACTTGACTCTGAGGAGTTCTGACACAACCAGGATCACAGGAACGACAGGCTCCAGTCAGATTTAGCAAGGGCAGGTAGCACTAGAGTTAACCAGATGGCGGGGGTGAGGGGTGGGCAGCGTAAGAAAATAAACAACACAAACCAAGGTCACTTGCCATCATCAGAACCCAATTCTCCCAC
>NW_022196904.1:31011707-31013062 GCF_008632895.1 Mastomys coucha
TGTTTTGAAGTATACAATTAATGTGTTTGGAGTTATTTAAAATTTATATTGAGAAAAACGCATGTATTTTCAGTATAGCCATAGACAAACATCTACATAAGACTGTTAAATTGATTGTTGTTTTATATCAAACAACTTTTATAATACTCATTTTTATTGTTATAACATTTTATAAATTTTAAAGAATATGACAAAAAATACCCTATCAATATGTACTACATTTGTGAATATGTACATCCAAAAAAATCAATAAACTTTCAAAAAAAATAAAAAATAGCTTTTCTTTCTGAAAACATAACAGAAGCCAGAAAGCAAAATGTTCAGTTTATCAGTTGTCTTAGCCATATTCCAAGTCCCTAGAGTCAATGTTTGCAGGCCAGCTTTCTGCCTAGTAGGAATACTGACCCCTTTCCTTCCTCCAGAGTGCTTGCACACATCCTGATGTTCATTAGCACATCTATGATGTGTTTTCTGTTTGGCACTAGGGACTGAATCAGGGTTGAGACACCTCTGAGGCATAGCTGGAGCCCCAGCCCTTTATCCTTTTGTTTGCCCTCCTACAAAATATTTACAAAAACAAATGACAGAAGAGGTTTGCCAATGCTAGTCTAAAGTGGAAGTCACTTAAGGGAGGGAGTTCTAACCTTTATATTTTTTCCTTTTAAGGTGTTTTAAACTTGCATGTTACCTATGGTCACTTGATCTTTGACAAAGGAGCTAAAACCATCCAGTGGAAAAAAGACAACAATTTCAACAGAGTTGGCTCAACTGGAAGTTAGCATGTGAAAGAATGCAAATTGATCCATTCCTATCTCCTTGTACAAAGCTCAAGTCCAAGTGGATCAAGGGCCTCCACATAAAACCAGATTCACTGAAACTAATAGAAAAGAAAGTGGGGAAGAGCCTTGAGCACATAGGCACAGGGGAAAATTTCCTGAACAGAACACCAATAGCTTATGCTCTAAGATCAAGAATTGATAAATGGGACCTCATAAAATTACAAAGCTTCTGTAAGGTAAAAGACACTGTCAATAAGACAAAACAGCAACCAATAGATTGCGAAAAGATCTTTACCAATCCAATATCTGATAGAGGGCTAATATCTAATATATACAAAGAACTCAAGAAGTTAGACTTCAGAGAACCAAATAACCCTATTAAAAATGGAGTACAGAGCTAAACAAAGAATTCTCAACTGAGGAATACTGAATGGCTGATAAACACCTAAAGAAAATTTCAACATCTTTAGTCATCAGGGAAATGCAAATCAAAACAACCCTGAGATTGCACCTCACACCAGTCAGAATGGCAAAGATCAAAAACTCAGGTGACAGCAGATGCTGGAGAGGTTGTGG
>NW_022196904.1:31013915-31034351 GCF_008632895.1 Mastomys coucha
ACAACAATATGAACTAACTAGTACCCTCAGAGCTCCCAGGGACTAAACCACCAATCAAAGAGTAAACATGGAGGGACTCATGGCTCCAGCTGCATATGTAGCAGAGGATGGTCTTGTTGGTCATCAATGGGAGGAGAGTCCCTTGGCCCTGTGAAGGTTCTATGCCCCAGTGTAGGGAATGCCAGGGCCAGGAAGCAGGAGAGGGTGGATTGGAGAGAACAGGGGGAGGGGGGAGGGGGGAGGGAACAGGTTTTGTTTTTGTTGTTGTTTTGGAGGGGAAACTGGGAAAGGAGATATCATTTGAAATGTAAATAAATAAAATAATGAAAAAAATAAACCACAAAAAACACTTGCTTGATTAAATTATCTTTATATTTTGGAATTGTGATAACTTTGTTCTTTTTTAATTAATTCTTTGAGAATTTTATACATACAATGTGTTTTGATCACATTCCCCTGTCCCCTGACTTTTCTTTTCTTTCTTTTTTTTTTTTTTTTAGATTTTTTGAGACAGGGTTTCTCTATGTAGCCCTGGCTGTCCTGGAACTCACTCTGTAGTCCACGCTGTCCTGGAACTCAGAAATCCTCCTGCCTCTGCCTTTCAAGTGCTGGGATGAAAGGCATGTGCCACTTCCCGGCTCCTGACTTTTCTCAAATTCACTTTATCCAACTTTATTCCCCCACCTCTAAATTTAAAACCAATTGGGTTCAATTTCTGTTTCCCAAACAGTCTTGAGTTCCCCATATGTTTTTACTTTGAAACTGGGTCTTCCCAAATTTCTCAGGCAGGCCTTGAACTTATGATCCTCCTTCATAAGCCTACTGAGAATCTGAAATGACAAGCCTATGCCACCATATCTTGCTTTAAAACCTCATCTTATTTTGCATCAGCTCCAAGGACATTTTGTTCACCCTCTATGTATGGGAAGAGACTGGGTAGGAGGTGTAAAAGGAAAAACTACATATTGCCTTTTGTTCATGCTTGCAGATGGTGATAGATGTATAGATAGACAGATGTAGGATTCACAATACAACATGTATTGCTATCACAGTTATATTAGGGGTGCTTAGTTTTGTACAGAAACTATAGGAGAATGTGTAAATGCAATATGTTTGCTGGATTGGTGGTTTTTCATTTGATTTTCATTATTGCTCTTAAAATTGTTGGGTCTGAAATATCTATTTCTTTAAAGCAAAATTGGTTGCTCTGGCTTAAACAGGGTACGGGGGTATTTGTAGGTAACAATGTACCTCAGTTTCTTTTTTGGGTCACAATTTTATTTAATTATTTGTTATTAGGGTATTATATGTGCCTTGTGAATTTATGTGCACTATGTGTGTGCAGGTGCCTGCTTAGGCCAGAGGGCACCAGTCCACCTGGAATTATAAGCAGTTGTGAACAGCCTGATGTGGATGCTGGGACTCCACATCAGTCCTCTGGAAGAGTAGTCCGTTCTAACTACTGAGCCATCTCTCCAGCCCCGTCGGGTCACAGTATAATTGGTCTCCATGATCTCATTTTCCCAGGGTTCCAGAACTTTTGTTAGAAGTCAGAAAAATATACATTTCAAAATAGTTGTTTTTCAATTTTAATGCAAGGGAATTGAGGCCCACTATAGTTAAGTGACCTACTTTTAAGTGTCACCAGCTAGAGAAAAGTAGGGTTTGCATTTCCTATCTTGTCACATTTCTGTGACAAGTGCTGAATCCCAGAATCCTCCTGTTCACAGTATCTAGCACTCTCTATGAGTCTGCCTGCTCTTTCGCTCCTTCTTAAGGATGTTGGTCTCAGTGCAGGTCCAGTGGGGGCATGGTGATCACCTTCTTCGTTACTTTTCCTGTTGCTGCCGTGAAATACTAAGTAAAGAAGCTTCAAGGAGGTTCCTTTTGCACTACAGTTTCCAGGGGTCCAGTCTACCATGGCAGGGAGGGCACAGCACATTGTACCCATGGTCAGCAAGCCTAAAAGTGAATCCTGAAACTCAGCTCCTTCTCTCCTTTTTATTCAAATAGACAGATTCTACAGAATGCAACCATCTGCATTTAGGGTGGATCTTCCTCCTGAGGTAACCTTCTCTAGATAGTCCTTCACAGACATGCTCAGACATCGGTCTCTTCAACGATTATAGATCCTGTCAAGTTGAGAATTAACAAAATCCATCACAGTAACTGGGTACAGAGGCTAAGCTCACGGAAGTAGATCAGTTTGATGTGTAAGCCTGGTAATCCAGGGACCAAAGGTGGGAGACTGTAGGGTGAAGGGAGGGAGAGGTTCTGCCTGTGGGGCACAGTCTGATAGGGCTGCTATAGTATACTGTAGACTTTCATAAGGGTAAGTAGCTGAACCCCCCACAAAGCTGAAACTATACAGTCTGGTTATTATAACAGGTACATCCCAAGTAAGGAGAGTTTGGTGTTATAGAGCATGGCTGTCACCCCAGATTATGGAAGCAGGAGGATTAGAGGCACAGGACATCCTTGGCTATTGAGCTACATACAGCATGAGACATTCTTTCAACAAAACAACCCTTGAAGGTTATTTTTAAGTAACATTATTTACTCATATTAAGGTCACTTCTTATTCCTGGAGCTGTACAAGGTATTGCCCTTGAGGTAGAGAGACAGGACAGTGGACAAATACTTAATTTGCTCAATGTTATTTGTGGCCCTCATATGTGATAAGCACCTTGGGACATACAAGAGGCAGCATGGTGATTCCATCCGTGTCAGTGTGCCCATGTGTATTCTTAATGAATTCCTGTGTTCCCTGTGTCATAGCACCCTAAGGCACTCATGTAGCCCTTGTGATACAGTCATATAGCTAGAAAATACCCAGAAAAATGCATGTTACCATATTAGAGGGATATATGTATGTATATATGTACGTGTGTGTGTGTGTGTGTGTGTGTGTGTATCAAAGTGCACTGCACTCAGGCCTCAGCCTTTGGATATGGGTCTTCCAAGCCCATGCTGGCACAAATAAAGTTGCTGCTTGGAAAAAACTTCCTTGTCCTGTGTCCTTGCCTCATATACCCACATCTTTGTAGCATGCTGGTAGGTGGGGAGGGGGTCTGCTATAGGTTATATGCACACAGCATCCACAGGAAGCACAGTCTCCCTCCCCCACTTCAGCGTGGGCACTCATGAGACTGGAAAACTAATCTGATAGATTCTATTTAAAATAAAACACCAACCTTCTTTCATAATAAATATGTAAACATTTGACTGAAACCTGCTTATTGCTTAATTTTAAATTATTGCACTTAGAGTGTGTGTGTGTATGTGTGTGTGTGTGTGTGTGTGTGTGTGTGTGTTTGTGTGTCACTATTAAGGCATGTAAAGTGTCAGAGAACAGCTTCACAGACCAGCTTCCTTGTTCCTTCTTTCCTGGGATCAAAAGGTGGGCAGACTTGGTGGCTAGGACCTTTACTCACAGCCACCTTGTCAGCCCTTGTTTATTTATATTATATTTAATTCAATTTTTATTTTAGCAGTAATTTTGCATAAAAGAACCAGTCCTTTGAATCCCTAATTACCAAGTAATTAGTCTTAAGATAAATCAGCTCTGCCAAAATATTTAAGAAATTCCCAGTTTCTCAAGGCCTTCTGAAGGATTGCATCTGGCTAAGCCATCCTTGTATTTCCTTCTATGGTTTCTGGCCTCCTTTGATGCTCCCTTCACCGAGTGGGATTGGTTTGCATTGCATTTGCTTGAGGTTGACAGACAAGTCAATGACAACCTTGTCTGACAACCCACAAGCTGCTGCTTCTGCTTCTGCTTCTCCTCCTCCTCTTTTCCTCGTCTTCTCTTCTTCTCTTTTTGTCACCTTCTCTTTTCTTGTTCTCCTCTTCCTCCTCCTCTTCCTTTTCATAGATATATTTCCTTTGTTTTAATTTTTGTTCCCACATAATGTTTTTTACTGATTCTCTGGGAGTTTCACATTAGGCACCATGATCACAATCTTTTCCCAGTACTTCCATATCTGCCCCCAGCCCCTGCAATCAACCCTCCCAAAGAAGTAAAAATAAAAATAAGAAAAAAAGTTATTTACATACTTACTAGAGCATGGTCGAAGTCTCAGTGGCCTGCCCCTGAAATAGAACTTAGTTCTTGCCCTCCCACACCACACCCCTTGTCCTCCCACACCCCCACCAGAGGCCATTAATTGTGGAGAGATACTCTTCAACATTTCCATCACACCTTTTAAGGGCTTTTTCCAGTGACTTCCTGTTTAGGGGTGAAGGCAGGAGGTAAGAGTTTTCACAGACACCTTCTATGTCCCTCTCTCTTAACTGTGCCTCTGCAGTCATTGATAACAGCAAAAGCAGCCTCCTTGCTTTTCACAGCAGGAGCATGGATCATGGGCCTCTACGTGGTTTCTGGTGACAGCACAGACCACAAACACACCCCCCTGCTTCCATAGGAGCCTGGACCCAGACAAAGCCCTCAGAAGCTGCCTGGATCCCTGACATTGACATGGACTCAGAAAACAGCACAGACTGTGGACATCCACATGGCCTTTGGTGGTAACTCAGGCCGTGGAATAGACATCCACACAGGCTCCAGCCCTGCTGCAGTGGGGCCTCCAACCCAGACATGATGCTAGCTGGACCCAAGGACTCTCACATCACCATGGTCTCAGGTGGCAGTCAGCGCAGGCTGCTCACATCAACATGGCCTGCAAATGTAGTTTCAGGCTGTAAAGCATATCATGGAAGTCTGCATGGCCCTCAATGGTAACATGTGCCACAGACAACATTGATTACGTCAATAGTGACAACTGCCAGGTGGGAGTCTCCCTTGCTCAAGCTGCCTGCCAGCTCTGTAGGAAGGCACAGAGATGCAGCTTTTGTGAGTTATTCATACTGGGGTGGGCTTCTAATGATGTAGACACACTCCAGTTACTCATACTCTGGAAAGTAACCCCAATAAACTCTCTGATTCACTAAGGTAGACTCAGATAAAATAATCTCTGTGGCCTGCCATGTGCCCTGTCTGAGGGGAAGAGATGTATGTTTCAGTCTCTACAGATGTCCGACAGCATGTTCACAAGGGACCACTAGAATCAGCACAGACATTTTGATTGAGGGGATGAAGAGATGGCGAAGCAATTGAGAACATTTGTATAGCCTTTTCAGGGGTTCCAAGTTCAGTTCCTGGCACTCACATTGGGTGGCTCACAACTGCCTGTAACTCTAATTCTAGGTGACCTTTGGCTTCCATGGTTATTTGCATACACACATAATTAAAAATAATACAAAAGAAAAAAAATACTTTGTTTTAGTCTGAGTGGGTAACAACCAATTTAGAAACTTGATTGATCAGGGATCATGGTGCAGCCCTGTAATGTCTGTGCTCAGGAGCAGTAGCAGGATTGGGAGTTGATGGGTAACCTGGGCTACGTGGCAAGATTCTTTAATAAGAAAGGATAGCAGGGGATAAGGGAGGAAAGGAGGAAAGAGGAGAGAGCAAAAGAAAGAAAGAAAAGAGAAAAAAAGAAGGGAACAGAAAACTTAGTTCAGAGGGGTAGAGGATGTGAAGATTGTAGCAGAGGTAGAAAGATGCTTACTTGTAGCATAAATCTAAGCATCTCACTCATTTCCCACTACAAGTGTACAGACCTGGGGTTCTAAGTACAGACAGACAGTTGTATATGTATCATGAGGGTCCATCTTATGAATCTCATCTCTGTGGGGGAGTCTGTTTCCATAAAACAATGGATTACCTGTTCGTCCCCTACTCTGAGCACCCACCATTCTACTCTCTATGTCAACCAGGCTGCCTGTTCTGTGCACCTTCTAAAAAAATAATCACATAACCTCTGATGTTTTTGCATCTGACTTACTTTGCTTAGCGTAATGTCTTCAAGGTTTATCTAGGCTGTAGAACGTTTCAAAAATTTGTCCTTTTTATCTATTTAACTATCTTTTTAAAACTGAGGAATGCTCTCACCCAGTAAGACCTTAACTAGTGAGGTAATGGTCAACTTATCATACCTTGTGGGAGTGAGCGACTTGACTAAGGGTTTTCATGACCAGTGTTGGGATTTGGCTGCCACCTCCTCATCATCAGAAACCCTTCCTGCACATGACTATTTGTGTTGTCATTGATTATGCATTTGGTCTCAGGTGATATGTGTAAATCCTGATTTCTCAACTCTCTGCAGAATTTGTCTGCATAGTTTTTTGTTGTATGCTTAGAAGCACAGTCAATATATTGAATATCATAAGGGACCAGAAACACCAGAGGTAGAAAGAAAGAAAGAAGGAAGGAAATAAGAAAGAAAGAGAGAAAGAAAGGAAGAAAGAAAGAAAAGAAAGAGGAAGAGGGAGAAAAGGAAGAGAGAGATTTTGTTAAATTAAAATTGAAGTAGAGGGACAGGGGAGATAGCTCAGAAAGTCAAGTGTTTTTCATACAAATGTGAAGACCAGAGTTAGGATCCCTAGCATCTTCATAAAAGGTAGGTAGGTATGGTAGACACCTGTGAGCCTAATGCTTCAGAGGCACAGAAAGAAAACCCACAGAGCTTGATAGATTACCCAAATAAATGAGCTCTTGTATTTAAGTGAGAAGTCTTCCCTCAATTTAGAATGTCAACAACCTTTGAGAAGGGCATCTGATATCAACCTCTGGCCTTCACCCATATGCAAATACATAGGTGAAGAATACACACATGTACATACAGAAACATACATACTATACACACTACATATAAACATTACATTTACACAAACACACATATTACTTCAAATGGTATACATTTCACACACATAGTATACACATACATACATTCATACACAGAGTACACACACACACACACACACACACACACACACACACACAAATGCACATGCACATGGTGGAGCTTAGCGTAGTGGCACCACTTGACTGTAATCCCTGGCTAAGCCAGAAAGACTTCTAAATGGAAGCCAGCATGGTCTGAAATGAGACCCTGTGTCACAACAAACATCTTCCTCCAACAAGATCCTTGAAGGTGAAATCCTAACTTGGTGTTCTCTGAATGGAATGGGATGGCTTTGCTTACCCTCATCATCCTTAAGGCACTTCTCTTACCATCATCTCTTATGCTTCTGCAGAAAAAAATGCTGCAAATTCTTCCCTTGTGGTACTGTGGAATTATTCCCAATCCCCAAAGCTAATTCCTATCCTCAGGGAGAGTTTGGAGCTTGTGCTGGGGGAGACTGTATCTTATAAACCTCTCCAGAGATAGGTCCCCTGTGTGCACCTCATTGTCAAGAAGAGGGTGTGCTTTGAAAATTTGATGAAGCATTTCAACAGTGAATTGCCAAAAGATGCTTCAGAAATGATGCAAAAATAAAACAAAACCAAAAATAAATAAATAAATAAATAAAACAAAACAAGACAAAATTCTTCTACCCTGAGACTGTAAACAGTTGTTCGTCTGTAGGACAACCCAATGGTTTATGGTTATCACCTACAGAATAATGCATTCAAGTCCCCAATTAATTTCTAATTCACTGAAGATTATAAAAGGACTGTCAGCCTAGGGAATAAAAATAGCTGAGTGGAGAAACTTTTTTGTTTTTTTCCCCTAGAGAAAATTTGTGTTGTTATTTCTACTGTTTTCCAAACAAAGTCCTGGATGTGGGCCAGGAACTGCCAGCAGGAGGATGGCTGTGGCAGCAAGGAGTGGGCACTAGTTTGTGCATTTGATCTATTGGCTGAGCTGGAGGATAATTAAAAGGCTCCCTTCAGGTTGTCTGCCGAGTGCTGCTGAGGCAGGAGATGGATGGCCATGCTTAGTGGCTGCTGAGCTACTGCTCTGCCTCAGGGCCAGGTCTGAGGGCTCAGGCGTCTCTTGGAAAACAGAAATCTTTGTCCTCTGGCATCTTCTGCTGCATCGGTGAGCACTTTCTGAACTTTCTATAGAGTCCTTGAAACTTTTCTCGAGTTCTCTTTCTTGTTCTTCAGAAACCAGATCCCAAAAGAATGATATTGATGGACACCGTGACCAAGGACTTGAGATGAAGAATGAGACTGAAATGAGAGAAGACCCAAAGAGCGCTTTCTAGAGGACTAAAGGTCTGTGTGTGTGAAGGAAAAAGCCACAGAAAGGCACTTGGCTTGTTTGCATGAGGTCATGGCTTTGAACTCTCTGAAAGGGCCATCACTTTTTGTGTTTTAATCTGAAATACCAGAAAGGATGAATTCCCATCCGTGGAGTAGAAGAAAATTTCAGTAGAGTTAAAGCATTGACTTTGTTAGTGCAGATTATCTTTGCACAATTCTCAAGGTTTTATTTTTCTAAAGCACAGAAGTTTGATGCTTCAAATAACAGGCAGATTAAGGGAGAAAATAGCCACCTTACAAAAGAGTTTAAACTCAATATTGAAGCAGGGATCTAGGAAGGGGCAGCACATAACCGTTATCCTAGCACTCGAGAGTGGAGATCTCCGTGAGCTCAAGGTCTACATAGTGAGTTCTAAGCCAGTCCAGGGATAAATCTAGAAGGATCTTGTTTCAAAAACAACAAATGAGTCAAATAATGAGGTCAATGAGATGACTCAGCAGGTAAAGGTGCTTTCTGTGTGTCTCAGAGTTTATACTGCTGTGATAAAACATTATGGTCAAAAGCAACTTGGAAGGCAAGATTTTATTTTACTGTATAGTTTTTAGCCCACCATCCAAGGTAGGACCTCAAAGCAAGTATCTGGAGTCAGGAAATGATACAGAGGCCATGGAGGAGTGCTGATTGATGGCTTGCTTTCCATGTCTTGCTCAGGCAGCTTTCTCATACTTGCTTACGGTGGCTCTCCATAACATGAGCCTTTTCACCTCAGTCACCAGTCAAGAAAGTGTACTACAGACTTGCCTATAGGCAAATCATATAGAGGTATTTTCTCAACTGACATTTCTTCTTCCCAGATGACCCTAGCTTGTGTGACATAAAAAACTAGCCAGCATACTGCGTAAGCTTGATAAATTGAGTTTAATCCCTGGAGCCCACATGGTGAGAGGAGAGAACAGTATCCAGACATCTGCTCTCTCTGACTTCCACATACATGCTATAGCATGGTATTCTTGCACACATGTACGCACATGCACATACTAAATTACATTTAAAAATAGCCGACATAATGAATTAGCATTTTCAGAGAGCCAGTTTCTAACAAAGATTTTCAGAAACACGTTTATTATATCAAGGTCAGCCATGCGTAGTGAAGATGAAACCCTGTGACATTTGGTGGGAGCTAGAGCCCTTGATGCTTCATTGCCCAGGGAATGTGGTAGGGCAGACTTACGAAGCTTTTCTGCTCTGGAATGTTCCACTGGTGTGCCTATGATAATGTTGTGCACAAGTCTCAGGTGAGTTTCATACTGGGAAAAGAACATTCTCTGGGGCTGGGGGTAGAAAGTCACAGACTGCCAGAAGTGGGACACTAGACACACCTTAGAAATGTGGAATCTACATATGGGCATGTTTGGAAATAACTATGGAATTGTCATATTTCTAGTTAATACTCAGCCACTGTATTACAGGAAAGCATAGCAATCATGCTACCTATGCAGATGGTCAAGCGAGTAAACCTCACAACAGGGACAGAGCCTCGGCATTTCGTTCCACGCTTGGCCATAGCCTTGTGCTATCCTTAGAATGAGTTCCCCACTGTACTGTCTTATTTGTCCCATTCAGCTGTGGTCATTGTGTATTCTTCTCTGGTAGTGTTCTTCCTTCATTGTACCAGTTGGTGACACTCTGAACAGAAAGCAATACAAAAAAAATGGAAGTGTAACTTTAATGTAGGGGTGAGCAGGGCAGGACTGTGGGACTGCTCCCCAGGAGCCTGCAAGGACACTGGGTGCTTCTCCTGGATTCTGCTCTACTCAGAGGAGGCTGTGTCCTACCCTTAAACTTCTGCCTCAGGGCCTTGAAGCATCAAGGGCTCCAGCTCCCACCATGTCACAGGGTTACAAGATGAGAGCTTCACTTCTGGCAGTAGCATGTTCATTCTAAACATAAAAGAAGAGGAGACAAAACAGTAACCAGATTTTTTTTTTCAAGAAAAAGAAAACTTCTACCAGAAACCCAAAGCATACTTCCTTTTGCTAAGAATAGGAAAGGGTTGTTTTAAGCCATTGCACTGATACTTCCAGCAAAGTAGAGTTCTATAAAAGACAAGTACAGGACAGATGTAGGTACAGAGTAGGTAGCTAGTAGATTGGTCACACCAACTTCCCTTTTGGTATAATCAGTGACCACGGGTTCTGTGTTTTCTAATTTGGTCTTTGTCGGATATTCAAACCCACTGCTGTGGATATAAAACAAGTACTGACTTACTGCTAGTCCATTCCACTGGCAGTAGCCACGTGAGGCAGGGAAGTGCGCTCCTGT
This sequence comes from Mastomys coucha, assembly GCF_008632895.1. Lineage (NCBI taxonomy): Eukaryota > Metazoa > Chordata > Mammalia > Rodentia > Muridae > Mastomys > Mastomys coucha. The sequence continues at coordinate 31,024,292 of NW_022196904.1, forward strand.
GATCTCAGGTTCTTCTGCTAACAGCCAGGCTTTCCCCTTGACATGAAGCCACTGTGCTCATGCCAAAGAGTGCCTTGCAGCTCATTAAGGGCTCTTTCAGCTGCCAAGACTCTTCATCAAAGTATCCTTGACAAATTTTAATTTTAGTAAAAGTAATTGGCCTAATATGAATCAGACTGACGGCCAGCTTTCAGAACAGCTTCTAATAGTCCATAATATCCATGCTACCCTGGGGACTGAAGATGACATCGCCAAAGATAATTATTACAGGATGTAGGTGCTAATAGTGGGGGCTAATTAAAGGCCTTATTTCATGTGTATTTCCTGCTTAAAGGAAGGAGACAGGGAGTTCCGTAGGGACTCTGTAGGCTTCTCGGAAAGGTGACTTCCCAGAACAATTTAGGATGACTTCAGAATTTTCATTTAATTCAGAACAGGGGTAAGCCCATGAACCAAAGATCAGTAGATAGAAACATTGGCTTGAGAGAAACTGGTAGCTGAATTATGAGGAAAAAAAGCTATAATGAAAAAAGCATAGTTTTGGAGCAAGACTTCAGAATACAGTCAGACCCCAGCCCTGACACTAGTTTGAGACCAAAATGAACCCTTCACAGACAGTTAGTTCCCTAGTCTGTAAATGGGAAGCAGCAATCGATGCCTTTATACTAAGGCAGGGTTTGCATAACAAATGCAAAGCTCATACCCAAGAGCTCTGCAAATAGAAATGAACCTGTTCAGATGATTGCTTCCCAAATTTGTTGTTATACAGCTAGTGACTGGGAAGATAGGGTCTCCCATTCATTGCTGCCTCTCATCTCTGGTATCCACTATGCATAAATTAAATACATAGGGGATTTTATCTATAACCGGGAGGCTGGAAGATGTCCTGGAACAGTTAGACAGGAATAAAGTAAGGAGAGAACCTTCTAAGACCAGCTCTAGTCTGGTTTAGCTGGGTAGTCCATGGCTATGAGGTATGGCTCAGAAGCCACTGAAGTGTTCAAAAGCTGAGCTTCCAACTCACATTGCTAGAGTTCATCTACTATGAACAACAGCAGGGACTAGAGGCAGGATCCCTTTATCTAACATAACCTTCATCATTTCTGGGGGTTTTGAGACATACATTTTTCATAGCCACCAGTAAGGGCTCCTGGCCACAAGCAGGTATAAATGCAGCCAGTGCTATGGTGATGTAGCTGGACCTGGGTTTGTGACTCAGGAGACTGTGACAAGTATCTAGAGATGATATTGAGATGCCTACAAACTTGGAAGTATCATTTTCCTTCAAACTAGTGTTCAACTTAATTATAACCAGGTTCTTTTTTTTTTATTTTATTAGATATTTTCTTTATTTACATGTAAATTTCTCCATTCCCAGTTTCCCCTTCAAAAAACAAACAAACAAACAAAAACAACAAAAACAAACCCCTGTTGCCTCCCCCATCCCCATGCCTGTCACCCCACCCTCTCCCACTTATTGGCCCTGGCATTCCCCTACACTGGGGCACAGAACTTTCACAGGGCCAAGCTCCTCTCCTCCTATTGATGATCAAATTGTGATCCTCTACTATACACATTGTGCCAGAACAATCAGACCCCTCCATGTGCTGTCCTTGGTTGGTGGTTGAGACCCTGGGAGCTCTGAGGGTACTAGTTAGTTCATATTGTTGTTCGTCCTAAGGGGCTGCAAACCCCTCAGCTCCATTGGTCCTTTCTCTAACTCCTTCACTGGGGATCCTGTACTCAATTTGATGGATGGCTGTGAGCCTCTACATCTGTGTTAGTCAGGTACTGTCAGAGCCTCTCAGGAGATAGCTATATTTAGGCTGGCTTGCCCTTCCTTTAGTCTCTGCTCCATAGTTAGTCTCTGCAACTCCTTCCATGGGTATTTGGTTCCCCCTTTTAAGAAGGAATGAAATGTCCACCTTTTGGTCTTCCTTCTTGAGTTTCTTGTGGAATCTGGGTTGTTCTTCCTGTATTCCAGACTTCTGCACTAATAACCATTTATCAGAGAGTGCATATCGTATTTGTTCTTTTGTGTTTGGGTTACCTCACTCAGGATGATATCCTCCAGATCCATCCATTTCCGTAAGAATTTCATAAATTTATTGTTTTTAATAGCTGAGTAGTACTCCATTGTGTAGATGTACCACAATTTCTGTATCCATTCCTCTGTTGAGAGACATCTGGGTTGTTTCCAGTTTCTGGCTATTATAAATAAGGCTGCTATGAACATGGTGGAGCATGTGTCCTTGTTACATGTTGCAGTATTTTTTGGGTATATGCCCAGGAGTGCTATAGCTGGGTCCTTTCGTAGTACTATGTCCAATTTCCGGAGGAACCGCCAAACTGATTTCCAGAGTGGTTGCATCAGTTTGCAATCCCACCAGCAATGAAGTAATGTTCCTCTTTCTCCACAACCTCTCCAGCATCTGCTGTCACCTGAGTTTTTTATCCTAGCCATTCTGACTAGTGTGAGGTGGAATCTCAGGGTTGTTTTGATTTGCATTTCCCTGATGTATAACCAGGTTCTTTATTCTTATCCATAGGGTGATACAGCTAGCTGGCATGGGGACCGCACTTCAATTGGGCTTCACATTAACCAAAGTGTGATTAAATACCAGAATGAGAACATTTATACCTTCAAATGAGAGATGTATCTGTAAATTACTCACTCAGTCTCAAGCAGGCAGTTCAATAAATGCCATCCTCAGAATCACATTTCAAGTTTTAGTGATGATATTATGCTTTGAATGCGAAATGCCACAGTGACCCATGTGTTATTCACTCAAATTTCAGTTTATGGCTCTGTTGGGGTTTGGTTGTATTGTTGTGGGACCTTTGGGAGGTAGAGTCAGTTGGAGGAAGTAGCTCAAAGGGAGAAGGATCCTTGGGGGTGTTTAATCCTCTCTCATGTGTTCCTGATGCAATGATTCTGCTCAAGTGCATGGGGCCAAGCCACTGTAGGTTGTTCCCTTTGAAACCACTAACCACAGTAAATATTTTCATCGAACTCCTTTATTTCAAGTACTTATGGTCATAGTGATGTAAAAAAAAAAAAGCCAGCTAAAACAAAGTGAAGAATATTAGAAAGTCAGGCAAAATTTCCTTATTCATGTGATCATTAAGCAAGAATTTACTGCCTATCTTCCTTGAAGGTATGTGTGTGTGTGTGTGCGCGTGCGTGTGTACATGAAGGAGCAGCCAATGGTTGAAAACTACACACCCTCAGGATACAGATCCCTGTGAGAAAACTTGGATGCCAATCACTAAATAAAACCTTCATTAACTTAAAAGGCAGAGGCTGCTGGAGCAATGGCAGAGAGGGACACTCCAACATGGTGGGAACACAGGAAAAGGTCTGCCACAGCTCTTGGAGGAAGAAGTGAGGTGGGGTCATGGACATACCTACTTGTGAACCTCTTTTGGCAGCAAGAATATGCATACTAGTTTCCAAGGGCTGAAAATAATTTTTGATTATCATCTTGTTATTAGGGAGGGGAGGAAAAGGGGCCACTGAGGGAGTGGCAGGCTGAGATTTAACTTCTGAACATATCCAAGGGAAGACAGGAATGGGGTTGATGTAGTCAGAGTAGAGTGTGTCAGTTGGCATACAGTGGAGGAATACAGAAGGCACACAACAAGGAATGTCCACTCACCTTTTCAAAGCATTTGGCCCCAGTCCTCTAACTTTTTGGCCCACAAACCTGTGGTTGTATGCACCATGGCATAGGGAATAAATGAATTTTTCCATGTCTTCCTCTTTAAAATATATTTTTAGTCATGTGTCTTGTGTGAGTGTATGCTATGTGTCTTAGTCAGGGTTTCTATTACTTCACAAACATCATGACCATGACAAAAATTGGGGAAGGAGGTGTTTATTCTGCTTACTTCCACACGTTGTTCATTACCAAAGGAAGTCAGGACTGAAACTCAAGCAGGTCAGGAAGCAGGAGCTGAAGCAGAGGCCATGGAGGGATGTTCCTTACTGGCTTGCTTCCCCTGGCTTGTTCAGGTTGCTTGCTTATAGAACCCAACACTCCTAGCCCAGGGATGGCACCACCCACAAGGGGCCCTACCCCCTTGATCACTAATTGAGAAATGCCCCACAGCTGGGTCTCATGGAGGCACTTCCCCAACTGAAGCTCCCTTCTCTGTGATAACTCCAGCCTGTTTCAAGTTGACACACAAAACTAGCCAGTACACTGTGTGTGCGCGCATGCATGCGCGCGCGCGCACGTGTGTGTGTGTGTGTGTGTGTGTGTGTGTGTGTGTGTGTGTTGAGACCAGAGTTGTTGGATCTCCTGGAGCTGGAGTTACAGGTAGTTTGTGAGCCTCTGATGTGGGTGCTAGGAACTGAACTCAGGTTCCTTGGAAGAGTTAGCCACTGAGACATCTCTATAGCTCCCTTTCTGCTTCTTTGAGGGCAACATTTTAAATGTCTTTGTTGTGTATATTTTCTTCAATCTCTCTTTTTTTGTTGTTTTTGTTATTTTTGGGACTCTGTAGCCCAGGATGTCTCCAAACTCAATGACAACCCTGCTACCTTAGCTTCCCATTTGTTGGTTTTACAAGTGAGAGTGAATATGCCTAGCTTTTCAATATCTTGAAATGACCTTCTCTGTGCTGTGAAAAGTCAGAGGGTGGAGAGTAGGAGTGTTCGGCCGTTATAGAAAATGCAAGAATCTGCCAGTCCTAGTGTTTCCTGCTCTAGATTCACACTTTATGAGGTGCTCCGGGCAGAGACATAAGGTTAGGAAGTCCAGATTCACCTCTGCACAAGGAGTTAATAAATCACACACTTGTCTCCTCTCCACCAAGATTTTCTTTCAAACGAAGTGCATGACTGATGTCCAAAAGGGAGCCTATCACTGTAGAATGACTTAAAGGCAGATCCTGGCAAATCTATCAGCCAAGGACTGTCAGTCCTGCAGTGGCCCTATAGCCAGAAATACACACCTAGCCACACAGAGCAAATACTTCCTATTTGCATGCCTCTCCCTCCATCTCCTTCACGTCTATCAAAACTGGCATCATAAGGCCAGTTACAAAGCAATGATTTGGTTCATGAATTTTTAATTTCTTCCTTGATCTTAACTTGGAACTGTCAGGGACATAGCCCCTCCTTCTAGGGCTCCACTTTTTTTTTCTATAACAGTTTCTCTACACAAGATTCAGAGACTCCTGAAGTCAAGGCCTCTTTTTGGGAGAGACTCATCCATGTCTGCTCCATGACTGAGAGACAACCAGTGAGAGATCCTTTTGGCCTCCTATGGGGTGACATCGGAGACAAATAGGCAAGCTCAGAAGTGGTGCTATGGCCCTCCTTGTGAAGCCAAAACAGAGCTAGGTGCACATCTTCCCAAATAGCCACAGATGGTCTCTTTTATGGAGCATGCCCAGAGACTCCCCTTGTGATAATCATGCTCCTGCTCTAGCTGCTAAAGACCATTTACCCACCATTAGTGAGAAACTACTCTGCTTCAGTGACCTCTTCCAGTGATATTATTGTGGCTATGGTACCTCTGAGCCTGGCTACACTCTTTCTCATGGAGAAGCTCCAATTTCCATTCACAGTGATTTATTTTGGCAAAATATTTTACTTCTGATTAAGTGTAGTAATTTTAAGTCTCTGTGTGTTGAGGGATGAGGAAAAATGAATGAATTAGGCAGATTGGTTAGTAAATACAATCATAAGATGGGTGTGCCTTGAAATTCTTTAAAGCTTAAGATATTAATCCTCATTCAGCTCTCCCCTATCAGTTGAAACTTAACTTTACCTTTCCTGACCACATGCATAAAAGGTAAAGTCTTGTCTTACCTAATCCCTGTCAGACATTAACTTTATAGAAGGGACTTTCAATCACTTGAGGGCTTTCTTTGGAGATCAGGATTCACTTATTTTCTTTTATGTGTTTATTTTTTCAAAGTTGAGATAGGACCTCACTATGGTACTCAGGATGGTCTCTCATACATCCGGGAGCAATAATCTGCCTGCCTCAGCTGGTACTGTAGCTTCACATCAGTGTGCCCTGCCCACAGTTTGCTCTGTTTTTCACTTTGGAAAACCTGGTGAGAGAAATCATCTCATGAGCACCTCGCAGTAGTATACCAACTGGGCTCGCAGGTGACAGTCCAGCCTTTCAGGAGTATCTTCTTTCCTGTGTCTGTCTTATAATGTGCAAAGGGATCCTGTTGGTTGACACAGGCTAGCTAACCCTTCATCCCTGCCTCCTGCCCTCAATTTTCAACTCATCTACTTATGTTTTCTGGAATTAACTTCTGAAGAATTTTTTAAGTTCGTAAATCCTTATTTCAAGATCTGTATCCACAAGAACCATGTAGATAAATTCTGTCAGGAGCCAGAGTTCAGCAAACTATATCAAAGTAGCCCTAAAACCATCTTGTAAAATTTATCCTAGGGTGTGGGAGAGACATTTGGCGATAAGGGATAGATTCTTAACAACTTATCAGATTCGATCACTTTAAAGTGTCAAAGGAAGATGATTCATTTCAAGAATTCCATATGTCTTGACAGCCTACACTGACACCCTTGATCAGATCAGCCATCTGCTTAAGTTTAGTCACTGCTACTGCCTCTCATAACCTGCTTATCAAGACGCTATTTGCATTGTCTTCTGTGGGCCCTGTAGACCAAGAGAAGTGAGGGGTAGAGGACCCATCTCCCAGAATTTCCCGGGAGAGAAAAGGACAAACTAGTAGCCTAGAGAAGTGACCAAGAAGATATACCTATGCTGTCCTCTCAAGTTAATTACCCATACTTGGTTAGGAACTTCTCTGTGGAAAGCAGGTACAGGTTCTCTTTACTTCTCACCCAGTTCAGGCCTTCAGCTCTGGTGCTCCTCAACAGCAGGTTTGCATGTCCTGGAGGGTAGAGATGATGTCTTGTCATTAGGCTCATAAAGTAACAAAATATTCGTGTATTTTCTTCTGTGATACAGTGACTGTGGTTCATACATTTATGACTTTCTTTGACTTAAATGTAGGTTAACATGTTATTAAATTTCAGTGTCACATATTGATCCAGAGATGGGTACTTGGGTTCTTTCAATTTTTATTATGTATGTGGGAAGACTTGGTTAAAAGAAACGTGAAACACAGTACTAGATATGGGCAAATCCCTGCCCAGCCTTAGTTGGTACACCTTTGCTGACGTTGACATAGTATGCTGGTTAATTTTTAATTGTTAATTTGACATGAACTACAGTCAGTGAAGAAGGTGGAACTTCAGTTGAATTACCCCATCAGATTTGTTTGTGGACAAGTGTGTGGGGCATTTTCTTGTTGCTAAGTAATGCCTATCCCTCTGGAGAGGGATAGTGCCACCCCCGGAGAGGTCGTTCTGGGCTGGATGAGAAAACTGAATGTGCATTAGCCAGATGGAGAAAGCCTGGAAGCATCATTCTTTTCTGGTTTGTGCTCCAAGCTCTTGCCCTGAGCCACTGTCCAGGTTTCCCTGGATGATAGACTTTAACATGTAAGATGAAATGGTTCTTTCTTAATGTTCTAGATTGCTTTGTGACAAAACTATGATTCTGTGACAAAAACTATGACCAAAAAGCAAAGTGAGAGAACAGGGTTATTTCATCTTACAGCTTCTAGTTCGTGATCAAGGGACACTAAAGCAGGAACCTAGCTAGACACAGGACTTGAAGAAGCAACCATGGAGGAACACTGCTTACTGGCTCAGTACTGGAATCATGCTCAGACAGCTTTTCTTTATAGTCTAGGTCCATTTGCATAGGGATGGCACTGCCTGAAGTATGCTGGGCCCTCCCTCAACAATCAACTATCGAGAAAATGCCCCACAGATATAGTCATGGGCCAATCATTAGGAGACATTTCTCAACTGAGGTTCTGTCTTTTAAGTGTGTCAAGGTGACAGCCGAAGCTAACAATGACACCTTCTGAAATTGCATTTGGTCAGGTATTTACTATAGCAACAAATACTAAACTAAGTCAAATATTTGACCTAGGGGTGAGGATACAGTGTAATGTGATACGTGAAATGTTACATTGTTTTAATTTTGTTCTTAAAAGTGAGTTCACTTGCTGTTATTTGATTTGATTGACTGTTTTATTTCTTTTTCTGTTCTGCCAGTGTATTTTGTTTTGTAAAAACTCCATGTGTTTAATGGGTTGCAAACACATTTATTTAATTTTCAAATATGTAACATTTGACAATATATCAATTTAAAAGTTATCTGATGTTTGTACTACTTTTAGATTTTTTAAAAGATATATTTTTAGGTTTGTTTGTTTGTTTGTTTGTTGAGACAGGATTTCTCTGTCCTGGAACTCACTCTGTAGATCAGGCTGGCCTTGAACTTAGAGATCTAACTGCCTCTGCCTCCTGAGATTAAAGGTGTGTACCCCCATCATCCGGCTAAAATCTACTTTATTTATGTGTGTGTCTGAATACATGAGCACATATACACATATGTGCTGCACAAGGAGGCCAGAAGGCAGTGTGTGATCTTTCACAAGTGCTTGCAGACATCTGACTTCCTATAGAAATCTGAATTCTGGCCCTTAGAATTGTTGAATAAACACTCACTGTTAACCTCTGAGCTACCTCCAGCTTCCATTTTTAGTGGTTGTTTGTTTCTGTTTTTGGTGTGGAAACACTATACTTGCTCACCATAATGAGCAAAATAAACTACGTTTCCACAAATGCTTAAGGGATCCCTATTCTCCACACCCTTGCCAACACTTATCTTCAGGGCTTTCCAACAGGTACGATGTGGTATCTCATAGTTTTCATTTCCATTCCCCTATTGATTGGTGAAATTGAACTCCCCCCCTAAATAATTGTTAGTCATTCTTCTTTGGAGAAACATCTTTTCAGTTTCTGTGATCTGCCATGGCGAACTCTGTTAACCTAACAGGAATAGAAACACTGAGTAAGCAAACTTCTAAGGCGTGCCTGTGATGATTTCGACTGCAGTAACTGAGGTGGAAAGACCAACTCTAGCTGTAGTCAGTATTATTCCAAGGGTGGGGATCCCGTATTGAACAAAAGTGAGAAAGAGAGTCAAACAACACTCACCTTCTCCTGACTGCGCACATTGTGACAAGGTGTCGAACGCTCTTGTCGTCATGCCTAATGGACTGTATCTCCTCAAACTGCAAACCCTAATAAACCCTTTCTTTCTCAAATTGCTTTCTGCCAGGTGACAGTGAGGAAGAGTAACCAGCGCAGAATGCGGCTGTCACTGTCAGACACCTGTCACTTTGCTCATAGGCCTTTAGAACTGGTTCTCAGGAAGAATGTAGAGGAATTTGGAATTCCAAGTTAGAAAAGCCCTAGTATGTTCCAAACAACACTAAGTCTGACTGGAGTTCAGAAGACCAAACCGCAGAGAGAAATGTAGACTGTAGAGTCTAGCTTGTGAGGTTTCAGAGGGTAATATGGACTGTCTTGGGAACTGGGCTAGACTCCATTCATGTCATAGTCTGGCAAGAGCTTGGGTTAATTCCTTCCATGCCCACAATCTTGAAGAAGATAAATTAAAAACTAATGGACTGATTTGTTTCTTGGAGGAAAACTTAAGACAGGTTGGCTAATGTCCAGGCTGATGATACTGCTCTTATTAGGTCTGTGGTGAAAGGAATCTATAGACGAAATAAAAAGACATGAAAAATGTGTCCTTTGGATGAGGAAGGAGATTTAACAATTTTTAATTTTGGGGGGGGGTATGTGTGTCTGTATGTGCAGGTGTCTACAGAAGCCAACTACTGCCTTCAGTAGGTGCTTGGACCCAAACTTAGGTCCTCTATAAGAACAGTAGGTCCCCTTAGTAATGGGACCACTATCTAACACCAAGTATGGAGTTTAAGTTGTAGACAGAGCTCATGCTGAGAAAAGCTATATTTTGTTAAAGAGATTACAATGAGAAACCACCTGTTCTGAAGTGGGACACTAGACAATATGCCCCGAGGGCAAGATCCGACATACCAAGGACTCCTTTTATACCACTCCTGGGCATATACCAAGAAGATGCTCCAACATGTAATAAGGACACATGCTCCACCATGT
>NW_022196904.1:31034899-31040584 GCF_008632895.1 Mastomys coucha
AGCTGAGGGGTTTGCAGCCCCTTAGGATTAACAACAATATGAACTAACTAGTACCCTCAGAGCTCCCACCAACCAAGGACTGCATATGGAGGGGTCTGAGTGTTCTGACAGCATGTGTATAGCAGAGGATTGCAAAGTTGATCATCAATGGGAGAGAGGCCCTTGGCCCTGTGAAGGTTCTGTGCCCCAGTGTAGGGGAATGCCAGAGCCAATAAGTGGGAGAGGATGGGGTGGCAAGCATGGGGAGGGGGGAGGCAACAGGGGTTTGTTCTTGTTGTTTGTTTTTGTTTGTTTGTTTGTTTGGTTTTTGGAGGGGAAACTGGGAAAGGAGAAATCATATGACATGTAAACAAAGAAAAATCTAAAAAAAAAAAAAAACCATAACAAAACAAAACAAAAATCAGTGCAAGGTCATTTGAAAAGAGAGAGCTTGGACTGAAAATGCTTCTGAAGGGAGTCCCTGATGGAAAACAAATGCCTTGATATGCATTTCTTCAAGTCATCCTGGAAGAAACACAGAAGCCGCAGACTATCAGTGGGTCACACTGACAGTATAACTTGATGTTTATGTCCACGTATTCCTAGTTTTCCAGGCATGACATGTAAAAGAATGGACGGTTATCAAGAGTCGTTCCAAAAATCTGAAATGCCACTGAAGCAGTGTGCAGCAGGGCTTTATTTCCTGTAAAGAGGCCCCAGGAAGCCCTGAATGGTATGATGGCTTAAGCTTCTTTGGAGACCCAAGGATGTTGGGAGTGCCAAAACAAATGGATGTCTGCTGGGGAAAATGGTATGCATAGAGTGGAGCTGGCCCAAGAGAAAGGCTACATGTGCTTCAGGTAGATTGCCAGTGCTGCCCAAAGCCTTGACTCCCGGTGACTCCATTACAAGCCCCAGGTGCCTATCACAGAGCTTCAGAATTTGGCTTTTGTTCCGATAACTTTACTTTTGCTTTAGTATACTCTTTTTGTGCTATACATTCCTTCTCATGTCTTTTTGTCTTGTCCTTTATGGTATAGTGTGCTTCTCAGCATAATGGGGGAAGAAGTCAGAAAGGCAAATGATTGTGACAGAAGAGGGGAAAACAGAAGAGCTGAAGGTTGCTCTGACTATCCATTCTCACTGTCAAAATAACCAAGCAAGTCCTATATGAACATTAATCCACCAATGAAGATGTCTCGTTAGGCCCTGCCTCTCAACATAGTTGCATGGAGGACTGAGTTACCACCACACAATGTTTCAGGACTCCATTTCTAATGTTTATAAGAACTAATCAAGATGCAGAAGGGTCGGGATGAGTGCTATATATTCTGCATACATTTGATCCCCCAATTTCTTCAAGGGCAGAGTTCTTTACAGTAATGAAGACTCATTCCCTTTCCATAGGACAGCAAGGTGATCTCTCAAGGTCTGGGGAGGGGCCCTTGACATCTTTCTAACTAAGCTGGCTTCTCTGGGAGAAGACTGATGAGAACTTGTATGCGACTCTCATGGCTTAGTCACCCTTTCTTAGCAGAGAAGAAGGACAAGTGCACCATATGTTTGCTTTCATTACTAATAACATGTTCACATTTCAGATGGAAATTATGCCACACTTACCTAATTACATATGACAGCTAATTTTCTGAGTGATAGGCAAGTATTTAAGGACTTTTTTTTTAAAGTGTGGAGAACACTCAAACTATTACTATGAGGCTCTTGGGGTAGGAATGGGGAGAAAACATGGTAATATGCTGCACTTTTAAACTGGTGAATTTCTATAGGGGATCCTCTAAAACAGAATTACTGTTCTCCATGTCCAAGAAACTCACTGGGGGCATTCCTGAGTGTTTATCATTCAATGATTTACTTCTTGATGACCTGAGTCAAGACACTTTTCACATCAGTCACCTTAAATGTGCCTTTAAGACATGTGCTGAAGACTGAGGGACTTCATTCAACTTACCAGAAACCTATGTGTGTCAATTTGCAGTGTTGAATTGCATTTACCTTCTTTCTTGTGTTCTCTACTATAAAGTTCCAGCCCATTCTTGTCACTGTATCTGAGCGGCACAGCGCTCTCCTCATAATGCCTCTGTGGTTACTCCTGTTATCCTTCTACTCTAGTTTCCACCTAGTCAGACAACCAGTGTCTCTCATCAGGAGCATCAGAGAATTGGGGTGGGGCCATTCTTAGTTATGTAGGACAGTGTACTAGTTATGTTTTGTTTGGTTGCTATGATAAAACACTATGACCAAAGGCAAATTAAGGATGAAAAAGGTTATTTTGCTATATAGTTCCAGTGGGGGAGTTCCTGATAGTGGAGAAAGAATGGCACCAAGTGGTAGGAGCAGGAAGTGAGTGGATCCCACCTTGACTACATACAGAAAACAGGTGTACTCACTGGAAGTGGGGTAAGGTTTACTCTTTTAGCGATGCACTTTCTCCAGCAAGGCTATACCTCCTCAAGGTTCCATAACCTGCCCAGATAGTATCACCAAGGACCAAGTGTTCAAATACGCAGCCTATTGGAGATATTTGTCATTCAAATCACCATAGAGACTGGAGGATGTTCAGTGCTTCTAAATGAGAATGTTGTATATCAACCATGCCTTTATATGTTTTCAAATGTCTCCTGGGGGATAATTCTACCATCTCTGCTAAGAATTCTTGCTATCATTTTGTGCCAAGATTTTTAAAATCCATATTATCTTTGACTAAAAAGTCCTATATTGATAAAATGTATTTCTATGACTGCATTTTACTTAGAATAATTCCCAGTCCTGCAAAATGACCTACAGGAATTGGATTTTTGCCCTCATTGATGGTATTGTAGCCCTATTGACTTTGGATTCAAAGCCTATGATTGCTTATTTCCCAAGTGATATATTCCCTGCCTGCATGCTGGTCCCACTTCCCTCTCCTGATCCTCATGATTGCATAGCAGACCTCTTTTATATAGCTAAGCAACCCAAGAAGACCCCATAAAAATGCACAGAACGAACAGCAAAAAGTCCTGTGGATTTTAGGCCAGTTTGGAAATGGCCAGGGGAAGACCCTTGAGAATGAAGGAGATGTATTGATGGTGTCATATTGGCTAGATCTGGTGTCACCCCTCCTTACCCAAATTCCAGTGAGGACATAGCCTGCCCATCACTCTCATCCAGGGATAGTCAAGGCCCTTCATCCAAAAGAAGAATGTAGAAGAAAAACTACAGTTTTAACCTTGACACAATGTAAGAGAAGGGGTTTTGCTGAAGGTATCAAGGTAATGTTTTATAACAAGTAAAGTATGAATTTAATAAAAAGCTGATTCAGTTACATAAAGTTACATTTTTTTTTTTTGCACACAGTGTTTTGACAAAAAATTCTTGATAAAGTAGTCATAATGTTACTTGTAAAATTATTTTGAGTTTATTTCATAGCATAGTCATGTCTGATCCTCAGAAGACACACAGAGGCTGTGGTGGTCCTGGGCAAGGGGCTCAGGCCTACTCTCTGGAAGCCCACCAGCTTGTCAGGCTCTGGGCTGCATCCTGGAATGTCTAGGAAATATTGGGCATTTACATCTAACATGAATCCTGCCAGCTTTGAACATAGGCAAATGTTTTCCTGTTGAGATTATCTTGGCTATAGATGCCAATCTGCTATCTGCAGGTGGCATTTCCTAAATGCTTTGGGTCACTAGAGACTCAGGAACACCTAGCATTCCTCCCCAGGGTCATGGTCCTGAGCCCTGGAGACAGGGTCACTGGTGTTGGATGAGTTTCTAAACGCATTTCTAGCAGATTGGTTTGACACCTGCAAAGGCTGGCTGGTGTTCTTCCTTACCCCAGGCTGACTTTAGACTGAAGCTGTACTACAGGCATTGTCCTGCTGAGCTTGGAGACCTAGAGGGGACTCTTAAATACTCCAGCCCCTGCTGTACTACATGGGGTTGGATAGAACATTACCCTGCATAGACTTTGTTCTGGCCCAGTCAGGCCACACAGCCTTGTCAGAAAGCTCGTTCTAGTTCATATTTCTCATCCCTATTATCAAGGCTATTTCTAACTTGAGTTTGAAGGATGGCTAATATTAATAGTAAACTTACAAATAAGATGCTCTACTGAATATTTGTATGCTCCGCACAATGCTGAGCCATTTCCTATATAAGCTAATTTAGTTATTGTGACTTAGGGATGTTAGATTGTCCAGTGACATGACTGCATTTTGGTATCTGTGATTCTAGAGTTGTGATCCCTGTGCCCTGTCTTACTGTCACAATTGTGGGCCTCTTGCCTGCAGTTACATATCAGTGGTGTGTAAATTGTATGTATAAGTTGTATGCTCTATAGTTAGATGTAAAATGTTCCGGTAGATGGACACAGAAAACTAATCATGGCAGGGCATGGCAGCACTCAAGATGTTGAGCGATGTATGTAAGTTCTGGGCTAGCCTGGACTATGTAATGAGGACAGGTAATAAAAAGCCAAAAGTACCAAACAAACTTGGGCTGGTCAGATAGTTCAGTGGTTTGAAGTGCTCAGCACACAATCCTGATGACTTAAATTCAATCTCTGGGACACACAAAAAGACAGATGAAGTGGCTTGCACCTATACTACTGGCATTCCTACTAGTGTAGGAGAAGAGAGTTGCTTGTAAACTTGAAATCCAACTAGTCTCCAAAGTGGCACCCAAAGTGGCAGAAACAAAAGATATCCTGTCTCAACAAAGTGGAAGAACAGCCGCCCCTCCACCCCCCATAAAATATACACACAAATTAAAGGAAGTTTAAAAACACCCATCTGCTTCTAGGTACAATAGAAAATTAGAAGTCCCACCAGGAAAATAGAAGAAGAAGAAGGAGAAGGAGAAGAAGAAGGCAGCTTGGAGACAATTACATATTAGCGAGCTTGAGGGAGGGGGAGGGGAGAAGGAGGAGGGAGGGGATGAGGAGGAGGAGGGAGAGCTGGAGGAGGAGGAGGAGGAGGAAGAGGAGGAGGAGGAAAGGGAAAAGAAGAAGTCCCATCAGTGCGACTCTGTGAGTGACAACAGTCACACAGTAATCTTTATCCCTGCAGGAGATGAGAGCTGGAAAGGGGCCAATGGAGGCAGGTGAGATCTCCATAAGAAAACAGGCCTGAGCACTGCAAAACAATGGCCAGCTGCACAGAGTGACAACCATTACAAGGTTGGCTGGAAATGCCAGGGTTTCCTATACACTGGCTCTGCAGGAACCTTTTGCTGGCCACCCAAGGGATTCAGCCAAATGCTGAGCCAGAGACAGAACTAAGGAGAGGACATAGATCTCTTATTGCTCAACTCAACATAGTTGTGGTAGAAACTTAATCCACAAGATGATGGATTATGCTGGGCACAATCTATACTGGGGCAATATACACAGCAAATATGGTTTTGTAGGTTTAAGCAGGATTTGCAAATTATATCCACCCTGTAGTATGCAACATAGAACATCACAGGAAGGGAAAGAATTCAACACCTCCCCCCACCCAACTCCCACACATACATAGAAAGGAAGAAATACTGGTGCAAGTTAAATAACAAGTATAAATAACTTTGATACATTTGTTGACACCATTCATGGGTACAGTGCATTCTGTAACTCCCTACCCTCTTTAACTCCCCTGCCTCCATACAAGACCCTTTTACCACATTCATGTCTTCTCCCCTCTTCAGATCTATTGAGTTTAACCAGATTGAC
>NW_022196904.1:31040783-31047230 GCF_008632895.1 Mastomys coucha
CAGAAATCCACCTGCCTCTGCCTCCCAAGTGCTGGGATTAAAGGCGTGCGCCACCACGCCCGGCTAACCAGATTGACTTTTGTAATTGAGGGTTTGGATCTATCCGTTGGCTCCTGGTGGGCTCGTCAGTGGATACACAATTTAAAATAAGGATTGCTTTCCACCATAACTCCCCAGAAGCCACTAGTTTAGTAAAGCTAAGGACTCGATCATACCCTTCCAGATTCTTGAATGGCACAATCTCTTGTAGATCTATTGCAGCAGCTGCAGCTGCTGTTGCCATTGACACCTTAGTTGTAGCATATCCAGAAGACGGCATTTCATAGCCCTTCTCCACATCTTCCAGCTCCTACAATTATTTATGCCCTCCCCTTTGCTGTGATTCCTGGGCCTCGAGGGTGGTGGTGGTGGTGTAAATATCCTGTTTAGGGATGAACACTTGGCCATCACTTATCCCCAGCACTTTGAACAGAAGGGCACCTCTGCATTCTTGCCATTCATTGCAGGGAAAAACTTCTCTGATTAAGGCTGGAAGTAGCATTTGAACATAGCTTTAAACTTCAATATTTAGAAGGCAGTTTGATAATGACAATTTAGCAATGCAACAGTGGTAAATTAGCCCCTAGAATGTAAGAGCTCCATAGCCATATAGCTATTTCATACTTTTTTAGTTTGGTTAGCCCTCCATCCCATTTCTATTATCACTCTACCTTCATCTCTGCTTAATATGTCATCCCCTCCCAAAATCCCCTTTGTTTTTATATCATTTATATTAGGCTAGCTTCTGGTTACTACAGGTATTCCAGGTTAAACATAACAACCTAAGGTTTTTAAACTACAATTCACATATGAGCCATTTGGGGTTGAGCTCTGTGCAGGTTGAGAGATAGGGATCCATTAATCTTCATTCATGTTATCATAAGTTTTTTTTAACACTAATATTTTTTTAGTCTAATGTGGTTTTATTGCACTGCCATTTGTTGTTAAATTTTTGGTCATTTAATATATATATGTGTATATATATATATATATTTCTATATATATTTTTAAATTTTAAGAAAGCCTCAATAAATAAAACACAAATATCTTGTTTTCAGTGTTACTCAGTTGGGTTTTATGGTTATTCTGTGTGTTCTAAATGGGAAGTAGTTGAAGCTTTGGGCCTAGCAAGTGGGATCAGGGAATGGGCCGATAAGATCTTTCCAGGTCTAAAGCTCAGTATCTTTCTGATTCTCACAACGCCACTCCCAAGCCCATTCCTGAAGGAGGTGAAATGTACAAGCAGTAGAAAAGTTCTTTTGAAAAACTGAATCCTGTAAGATGCCAGCGGTTTTTTATTTTAACGTGATATCCGAAGACATTTAAAGCCAGTGACATCCATTTACGCTATAAATTACCCCTTGTCAGGAGCAGGGTGAAGCAAGCTCTGGGATGAATTAACCTTAAGAATATTTCATTAAAATCTCTGTAGAGCTGGCAGTGGGAGGTGACTTGCTGGCTTGAGTTATACTTTTTCCAGAGGTGACATGCTGATCCTTTCTGCCACACGCTATCTACAATAGCTCTTGTTTTCAGCTTCAATTATAGGGCTGGTGTGTCAACTCGGTTTTAATTCTGAATATCTTCCTTGAGACTGTACTGACTGCAGTCAACTCTGCCTGGACTCTTGTTAAGTCTGTCAGAACTGACACTCTTGGAGACTTGTCACACTGAGGAGTGTCGTCTATGTTTATGGACTCTTGCATGGAGCTTTTACTTTTCAGAGTCTGGTTTCGCAACCATGTTCTCATTTTCCCTAAGTGGGGAAAAGAGGATCCTAGAACCAAGAGTCAGAGATAAACTGTAGACTCTGCTTGGTGAAGGTCAGGATGTACTTTTCCCATCAAATCCTGCTGCCAGGATGCAGAGTATCTCCTCCTTTCCCAGAGTTGTTCTGAACGCCTACTTAGGAGATTGCATAAGTCTGTGAACCATGGAAGATGAGTCATATATTGGCATTTTGAGCCCTGAAGTTGACTGAGAGAGAATATCTTCTTCTTGGATGCTTCTGAAGTAGAACCATTGTTCCAAAACAGGGAGAATTTGGTTTGCACTGGGCAAAGATGGAGGAAGTGAGAAATGATATTGGAAGGAAAAGTAGACAGTAAAGGGTGGTCTCTTAAGACAATATCATGGTGAACCCACAAAAACAAATCCATTAGGGTTGGATGCTAAGAATGCATAGAACAGAACTCATGATTATGTCTTTCAGAGTTCAAAGGGTTCTAGGTTATTTATCCACCAGTTTTGAAGTGTCACTGTCAGTCTTGAAGCATTTATAGCTTCAGGATAATCATTTCAGGTTCCCAGATTAAAGGTAAGAGATAGAGAATGGCCTGTATTCCTTAAAAAATGAGCCGGACAAGAAAAGGAGAAGTCAAAGTATTCTTATTTACAGATTATATAGTTTTATACATAAAAGAACTTAGAGAGGACACCAGAAAACTTTTAGAGCCGCTAAAATTTCCAGGATAGTAGCGGGATACAAAATAACAAACAAGCAAGATCAGTAGCCTTTCTACTTTCCAGTAGGTATTTCAGTAACAGATATACTATAAATAAAACCAGAAAAAGCATCCTATTCACAACTGCCTCAGAAATAAAAATACCACGAGCAAACTTAACCAAGGAAGTTGAAGGCCCCTATGATGAAAGCTTTAAAACTCTAAAAAAGAATTTGAAGAAGACACTAGAGGACTGAGAGATTTTTAGAATGGATGGATACGGTAAGAATAGCAACAATGTGGAAAGAAGCCTACACATTCTCCATAATCCCCATCAAAATCCTAATGTCACTCATCACAAAAATATAAAATAAATTAAAATCATATGGAAGTACAAATGATCCTAGATAGACAAATTAATCCTAAGGCAGTAAGGGGGGAAGAATAATGCTAGAGGGATCAGCATTATCAGGTATGAATGCATTTCCCTGATTTCAAGTTACATTATAGAATTATAGTACTAAAACCAGCTCGGTACTGTCATAAAACAGACATATAAATCAAGAGAATAAAACAGAGAATGGGAGTGCATACCTCCATACCTACAGACATCTGATTTTTGATAGTGATGGTAAAAAATATACATTGGAAAGAGGAGGCTTCTTTAACAAATGGTGCTGAGAAAACTGGATGTCTTCATGTAGAAGAATGAAGCTAGATCTCTGTTTATCTCTCATAGAATCAACTCTAAAAGGATCAAATTACTTAATGCAATTTGACCTAAAATGTTGGCACAGAGGAAGAGAAGTAGGGGAAATGCTTCCTGATGCGGCCATAAGCAAACACTTTCTGACAAAAGCATCAGTTGCTCAGTAGATAGCACCAGCAGTTGACAAATGGGACTTCATGGAACTGGAACGCTTTTGCACAGTGAAGGAATCAATTCGGAGATGGTCTACAGCATGGGAGAAAATCTTTGCTGGCCTTACAATCCGACAAAGGATTAATATCTGACATATAAAAAGAACTCAAAAAAAAAAAACAAAACAAGTGATAAGAAATCAAATGAAACAGTTCTCAAAAGATGAAGTCCTAATGGCTGATAAACACAAAGTGTTCAACCTTACTGGCCATCAGAGAGAGGCTTGCAAGTCAAAGCTACTTTGAATAGTTTTCATGTGACCTTAGTTAGAAGAGTGATCATTAGGGAACCATGTAACAAATGCCAGGGAGGTTGTGGACAAAAGAGAAGTCTTATACATTGCTTGTGAGAGTCTAAAACTGGTATGGCCCCTGTAAAAACCAATATTGAAGTTCCTTAAAACACAAACTATTGTTTATATGACCCAATTGTAGCACTCCTGAGTATAGATACATGCATACCAATATTTACTGAATCACTCTGGAAGGAACCCAGATGCATACCTAGCAGGGGGATGGAGAAACGGGGTATGGCATAGATACAACAGAAAATTTCAACCATAGAGAATTGTTATGCCATTTGTCAGAAATTAGATGCAACTGAAATGATCACATTAAGAGAGTTAAGGAGCTGAAAAGATTACTTGATGGTTATAGGAGTACTTCCTGATTCTAGTTCAGTTCTCAAAACCCACATTGGGTGGCTTACAACTGTCCATAACTCCAGCTCTAGGAAATCTGAAGCTTTCTTCTGATTTCCAGAGGCATTCACATACATATGGGACACACACATGCATACACACACACAAGTAATAAATAAATAAATAAATAAAAGTAAACATTAAATCATTTAAAGAAATAAAAGAGAATAAAAGAAGCTACTCTCAGAAATATAGTCTTTTTCTTCTGTCATTTGTGGTTCCTGGATTTTATATATGTGCATCAAACCCTATCCACATATATTACAAGAAGGTAGAAGAAGCCCAAGCCATGGTGGACATTAAGGGGAATAATCAGATGGGGGAAGGAGACAGATAGGAGAGCAGGAGAGTATCGGACGAAGCCTACCCAGCATACACTGACATAAATGTGACTTTTTGAAATACAGTGCCATGAACAATGAAAAACTAAAAAATTCAGTTGATGTTACCACACCAGTGTTTGTATAAAAAGACTAGTCAAAAGCTTAAGAATCAAAATATTCCATCCTTATGCTTATTACAAGTTCTTCCTCTCTAGGTCCCAGCCTTGGCAACTGTTTCCTAGTCAAGAGAATTCATTCTTGTAGTAAAGGTACCAGGTACTTTGCTACAGCAGGGTATTTTACAAGGGAATTTTGATGTAGCTAGCCCTAAAGCTTTGATATGAAGATTGTCACATAGAGATTCTCCTCCCAAAGTTTTACTGGGCTTAAATGCATAAGAAAATTAGACCACAGAATCAGATTCTAGAAATTTTGATCTAGTCTGACTGACCAAGTCCAGCTTTGCCAAGTTTCCATTCTCATCTCTTTGTGGTTTATTTCCCTGCCAGCTGTGATACCTGCAGGGACCTCCCTCCCCCGCAACATATCCCAGTGGCACTACAAAGGCTTGAAGGTAGGGTTGTTGGTTGGAACCCTGCCCTCAGTCTTATCTGCTTTTCCAGAATATAAACTCAGGGGAACTGTAGGCCACTGAGGCTATAGATAACTAGATGACTATGTGGGTGCATCTCAAGGGAACCCTTCATTTATCATGAACAAATCAAGCCCACTACCTTTGTGGTTTTTAATAGTGGCACTGACTTTTCCAGGAGTGAAGGAGCTGAGCTATGATATTTTTTAATGAATATATATATATCACAACAAAACTCCCCACTTTTGAGTCTTGGTCTTTTTATTAACTCTTGCAGTAGATCCGTGTGTCCCAAATGTCTAGGAAGCTAATAAAATCATGTAGCCCTACTTCCAAGGATTGTTGATTTTTATTTCATGATCGGTAAACAATTTTTCATGACTGTGCAAAGTCCGCCTGTGTTGCTATTATACAACCAGCTGCAGCGAACATATTCAGTAGCACGTCCAAAAGATTATAGTGCCAGGGAATTAGAACCAAATGGAATGTCAAGTTTCATATGAAAATAAATGTGTTCTGGCTGTGGGCATCTCAGGTGGATGGAAATCTAGTTTTGAATACTTCCTCCATTAGAATGCTTTTATGGACTCAGAGGAAATACTTCTGGTTTCTTTTCTGAATAAACAATGACCAGCTAAAGGTTAATTACAAGCTTGAACTCCTGTGAAGGGCATCTCAGAGAGAAGCAAGGTCCTTCCTGCCAGTTTGTCTATGAATAGATGGACAGATTCTATCTTCGTATATATATACTAATGCTGTCTGGCTTGTTTTAAAATTGGAAGACATTAGGAAATTACTTCCTGAATGTTAAAGTCTTCTCTAAGACTGGTGTGCTGGTGGTTACCAGTATGGAACCCAAAACATTCAGTTTTAATCAGATGTAATTAATTCATAATGATTTTGGAAATAAGAAATGATAACTGAATTTGGAGATGAACTTTGGTTGGTTGGCTTAGTTGATTAGTTTGTTGTCCTTTTGAGTCAGCTCTTGCTACATAGACTAGGCTAGTTTGATATTGAACTGTGACCCTCCTGCCTTAGGTACCTGTTTACTGTGTTTGGGTGTGTGACTTTATTTATTTGTCATTTCAAAATATTTTTGTGACTGAGTGTATTGCAGTGTGTAAATTTAGTACTTGTATGCAGTATTTATGGAGAGCGGAAGAGAGTCTCCCTTACCTCTGTAGACCAGAGGGTGTCCTCAGACTCAGAAATCCACTTGCCTCTGACTTCTGAGTGCTACCATCTGGCATGATGTATGATTTTTAAAAAGTTGATAACCAGATAAACAAAGTAGGTCTTGACTTCATGATCTTCCATCTCAGCCTCCTAAGTGCAAGGAATGCAGGTGTGTACCACTGAGCCTAGCTTAGATGTGCATATGAGAGAGAGAGAGAGAAAGAGAGAGAGAGAGGGAGGGAGGGAGG
>NW_022196904.1:31047258-31058381 GCF_008632895.1 Mastomys coucha
AGAGAGAGAGAGAGAGAGAGAGAAAGAGAGAGAGAGAGAGAGAGAGAGAGATGTAGTTTGAGGAAGAGTATGGGTGTCCCTCTATCTATCACTGAGATCTACGACCAAAGAGGAAATAGACTTGAGTTATAAGGATAAGTGTTGGATCAATTCCTGACACTTGGACTTTCTGAATTTCTAGTTAACTGTCAAAAAGGCATTTAACCACCAGGAACATTAATTTCCTTATTTGCAGTAGCAATAGTAATAATCCCCATATCCTTGGGGCCAAGATTGCCTTTTTGCTGTATTTAGAGATGTTGTATAAACTGGTATTGCCTTTCAGGTATGAAGCATTCCTTTTTATTAATGTATACTTTTCAGTTTCTTCAGCGAGGAATCAGAAGGCTGACATGTATTGTGACCTTTGTCATTTTCTGACAGTATCACTGGCGCATTACCTTGCATCATGTGTATAATGGCTAGTCTGTTAGTTTGTAGGAGGAAAATGTTACACAAGTGTTACAATTTTAAAAAGACAAGTCACTTGGCAACAATTAATTGAATGAAGATTTCAGGTGTAACCTGCACCTTTTAATCTTCATCTCAAATATCACAGAATAGAGGCTGCTGATGTTGGCATCCATACACCTCCAATCCCTGAGCCCCTTGATGCTTCTTGTTCCTGGTATCTGAGGCAGAGTGTCACTTTCATTATAATTCTGCTGCTTCTGCTGTTGCCTTTATCTCCTTGACCTTTGGATAAGCTTGGCATACTTATTTTTCCCCAAATAGTGTTTTCTAGGGTCACATATGACGTTAAAACTCTGCATTTCTGTCTGGAATGATCCTCCTGCCAGCCTCTTGATGGATTTTCTACCATGTTTCTGGAGTGAGCAGCAGCTTCCTGCCAGCTAGTGTTTTTCTAAAGGCACCTGTTCTACTTATATAAGAGGCTGGTTTGAAGCATGAGATCCAGACAAATGAACTAGACAGGTGCACCCACCCAGTTTTAATCTTTGTAATCTAAACAGCCCTAAGTCAATCCAGTTTGGGCCGAATAGAGGCCTTATTAAATCATATGCTAATCAAAAAGACTAGAGTCAGGTGAATTCTCGGTCCAGAATCTTCATTTCCCTCTATTACATGAGTATTCTTTTACCTTGATGACAAGATCAAATTGTACTGGGGCAAGACAGGCTACCAGCAGTGGCTCAGAAGTGTCACTGATTAGAGTATTGCCACCCTTTCACTCTCCCTGATTTGTCCTGTCACCAATTTCTGAGAGCCAGGAAAATGTGACTTCTGGACTGCTTAGTTCTATGTCCTGTTGAGGCAGAATGGAAATGTTAGAGTAGGAAAAACTCCAGGTCAAGAGACCAGAACCTCTGAGTTGAATGGAGACATGATAGTCCAATTGAGTTGGGTCAATAACCCTGGCCAAGGGAACATCCCTAGGAAGTTGGTGTAGTGAGCGACTGAGTTAAGTTGAGCCATCTCATAAAAACATTTCTAAGATATATTAATTGCTAAAACTATCTTGTGTAAAACTGTTCTCTAGCATTTAGACCAGCCATACATCCCTATGGTAAGCTGGTCCTGGGATCAGACATTGATTCCTATACAGTGTGACTCTGACCTTATGGTTGACTTCCTGATCTCTTAGCTGCTAACTATCCACTTCTCTAAACATCACTTGCTTGCTGCAGATGTCCACAGCTGCCTTTCTATATACATCACAATTATGATCCATGCCTTTAAAAATTTGAACAAATTGGAGGTCAAGGCTGCTTCCTGCTATTGTGCTTGGAACAGCTCCATGGGCAATAATAAAAACTCTCTTAGGCACATGGGAGTTTTTCTCTTCAGATACCCCATAACAGTGGGATCACTTTAAGCCATGGTAAAGAGACAGGAGTAATAATTTGTACTTTAAAAAGATTTTATACTTTTTATTTCAGAATCCCCCCATAAGAGGCTGCTTGCTTTTCTGCAAAGCACAACATTTCCACTTTTTTTTTCTGTCTCCTGAGAGGCTCTGCCAGTGCCTGACAAATACAGAAGTGGATGCTGACAGCCGTCCATTGGACTGAGCACAGGTTCCCCAATGGAGGAGCTAGAGAAAGAACCCAAGGAACTGAAAGGGGTTTGCAGCCCCATAGGAGGAACAACAATATGAACTAACTAGTACCCCCAGAGCTCCCAGGGTCTCAACCACCAACCAAAGAGTACACATGGAGGGACCCTTGGCTCCAGCCGCATATGTAGCAGAGGATGGCCTTGTGGAACATTAATGAGAGGAGAGGCCCTTGGCCCAGTGAAGGCTCTATGCCCTAGTGTAGGGGAATGACAGGGCAGGGAATCAGGAGTGGGTGAGTTAGTGCACAGGGGGAGGGAGGATGGGATAAGGGGTTTTCAGAGGGGAAACAAGGAAAGGGGATAACATTTGAAATGTAAATAAAGTATCTAATAAAATTAATTAATTAATTAATTGAAATTTAAAAACATATTCACTTCACATTCTGCTCACTGCTCCCTCCCAGTCACCCCTCCTGCAATCCTTCCCACCACACCTTCTCCTTCTCCTCTGAGAGGATGGAGACCCTCCCTTGAGTGTCCTCCCAAACTGGCACATCAAGATTCTTCAGTGCTAGCTTCTCTCATTGAAATCAGACAAGGGAGACCAGCTAGAAGAAATGTCCCATAGACAGGCAACAGCTTTTGGGATAGCTCTTGCTCCAGTTGTTCCAGACCCACATGTAGACCAAACTAGACACCTACTACATATGTGCTGGGGTTGTGGGGGGCAAGGTGCAACCCATGTATTCTTTTCCGTTGGTGGTTCAGTCTCTAAGAGTTCCAAGGGTCCAGGTTAGTTAACTCTCTTGGTCTTCCTGTGGAGTTCCTATTTCCTTCAGGGTCATCATTCTTTCTCCCAACTCTTCCTTAAGAGTCCCCAAGCACCAGGCAGTGGTGGCACATGCCTTTAATCCCAGCACTTGGGAGGTAGAGGCAGGAGGATTTCTGAGTTCGAGGCCATCCTGGTCTACAGAGTGAGTTCCAGGATAACCAGGGCTATATAGAGAAACCCTGTCTCGAAAAACTAAACAAAACAAAACAAAACAAAACAAAAACAAAAAAAAGCCAAAAAAACCAAAAAGCAAAAACCAAAAACCAAAAACCAACCAACCAACCAACCAACCAAAAAAAACCCCACAAAAGTCCCCAAGCTCTACCCAGTGTTTCGCAGTGGGAGTGGGTGTCTGCATCTGTTTGAGTCAGCTGCTGGGTGGGTTCTTTCAGAGAACAGTCATTCTAGACTTCTGTCTATAAGCATAACAGAGTACCATTAATAGTGTCAGAGATTGGTGCTTGCCAGTGGGATGGGTCTGTAGTTGGTCTGGTCATTGGTTGACCTTTCCCTCAGTCTCTGGTTCATCCCTTGTTCCTATACATCTTGTAGACAGAGTAAATTTTGGGTTGAAAAATTTGTGGGTGATTTCATGTCCCTGTTGTTCCATTGGGATTTCTGCCTGGCTACAGGATGTGGCTTTTTTAGGTTCCATATCCCCAATGCTATGAGGCACAGCTAAGGTCATACCCATTAATTTTGGGGTGCCCCCTCTAGCCCATGTCTCTGGCATGTCCTCAAGATGCTCCCCACCTCCCCACCCCAGCCAACTGTAGATTTCTATCCAATTTCATGACCATATGGCCATCTCTCCTGTCTTTTCCCACACCTGATCCTGAGCCCCTCCCATTTCCCTCCCTATTTCCCATCCCTCCAATTCCCTCTGTACATTTGCCTTTTATCATTATTTTATTTCCCCTTGTAAGTGAGAGTCAACCTTCCTCCATTGGAAGCTTCCTTCATTCTTGTTTACTTTCTTTGGGTCTGAGGAGTGTAACACGGTACCAGTATTTTATGGCTAAGACATAAGGATTGTTTGAATTTCCTCAGTGTCAGTTGTTATGTCTCCCCTTTCATTATTGATTTTTGTTTATTTGGATACTGTCTCTCTGACTCTTGATTAATTTGGCTAAAGGTTGATTTGTCTATCTTTTTGATTTTCTCAAATAACCGGCTCTTGGTTTTATTGATTCTTTGTATTATTTTCTCTGTTTCTAATTGATTGCTTTCAGCCCTGATTTTGATTATTTCCTGACTTCTACTCCCCTTTGGTGTGCTTGCTTCTTTTTTTCTAGTGCTTTCAGGTATACTTATAAATTGACGGTATAAGAACTTTTAAATTTATTTATGCAGGCATTTAGTACTACGAACTTTCCTCTTAGCACTGCTTTCATTGTGTCCCATAAATTTGGTATGTTGTGCCTTCATTTTCATTGAATTCTAGGAAGTCTTTAATTTCTTTATTTCTTCCATGACCCAAAGGTCAATGAGTAGAAAGTCATTTAGTTTCTATGAGTTTGTAGCCTTTCTGGTGTTTCTGGTGTTGAAGTCCAGCTTTAATCCATGGTGGTCTGATAAGGTACAAAGTGTTATTTCAATTTTCTTGTATCTATTTAGGCTTGCTGTGTGAACAAGTGTATGGTCAATTTTGGAGAGGGAACTATGAGATTCTGAAAAGAATGTATATTCTTTTGTGTTTGGGTGAAGTATTCTATAGATATCTGTTATTTCCATTTTGATTCATAATGTCTATTCATTTCATTATTTCTCTGTTTAGTTTTTGTCTGCATGTCCTGCCAGTTGGTGAGAGCAGAGTGTTGAGGTCTACCACTATTAATATGTGGCACACGCTGTGTTATTTAATCATTAGTAATGTTTGTTTTTCAAATGTGGGTTCCCTGGTGTTTGGGGCATAGATGTTCAGAATTGAGATATCATCTTAGTACATTTTTCCTTTCTCGACTTTGAAGTGTCTTTCCCTATTTCTTTTGATTAATTTTGGTTGAAAGTTTATTTTATTAGATATTAATATGGCTACTCTAGCTTGCTTCTTGGGTTGTTTGCTTGGAAAACTTTGTTCTGGCCCTTTACTCTGAGGTAATGTCTATCTTTATTGCTGAGGTATGTTTCTTGTATGCAACAGAATGATGGATCCTGTTTTTGCATCCATTCTGTTAGCCTGTGTCTTTTTATTGGGGAAAATTGAGTCCATTGATGTTGAGAGATATTAATGACCAGTGATTGTTATTTCCTGTGATTTTGATGTTGGTGGTGTTAGTGTGTGTGTGTGTGTGTGTGTGTGTGTGTTAGTGTGTGTGTGTGTGTTTTTCTTGTTTTGCTGGTATTTAGTTCTTGTGTCTTCTTGTATGTAGTATTCCTTTTGGGTTTAAGGTTTCCTTCTAGTATTTCTGTAGGCTGGATTTGTGGATAGATATTGTTTTAATTTGGATTTGTCTTGAAATATCTTGTTTTCTCCATCTATGGTGATTGAATGTTTTTCTGGGTATAGTAGTCTAGATTGGCACCTGTTGGTTTTTTTTTTAGAGGTTGCAAGATATCTGTCCAGGACCTTCTAGCTTTTAGAGTCTCTGTTGAGAAGTCAGGTATAATTCTGATAGGTCTGCCTTTGTATGATACCTGGACTTTCCCCCTTGCTGCTTTTAACATTCTTTCTTTGTTCTGTAGATTTTGTGTCTTGATTATTATGGAACATTTTTTCCTGGTTTAGTCTAATTGTTGTTCTATAAATTTCTTGTATGTTTATGGGCATCTGTTTCTTTAGGTTGGGAAGTTTTCTTCTATGATTCTTTTGAGAATATTTTCTGGTTAGATCATTTCACTGTATCCCAGATTTTCTTTGGCTGATGTACCAATTTCTTTTTTTTTTTTTTTTTTTTTTTTTTTTTTTTTTTTTTAGATATTTTCTTTATTTACATGCGAATTTCTCCATTCCCAGTTTCCCCTCCAAAAAACAAAAAAACAAACAAAAACAAACCCCTGTTGCCTCCCCCCTCCCCATGCCTGCCACCCCTCCCTCTCCCACTTTCTGGCCCTGGCATTCCCCTACACTGGGGCACAGAACCTTCACAGGGCCGAGGTCCTCTCCTCCTATTGATAATCGATTTTGCAATCCTCTACCATACACATGCTGCTTGAACAATCAGACCCCTCCATGTGCAGTCCTTGGTTGGTGGTTGAGACCCTGGGAGCTCCGAGGGTACTAGTTAGTTCATGTTGTTATTTGTCCTAAGGGGCTGCAAACCCCTCAGCTCCATTGGTTTTTTCTCTGATTCCTTCACTGGGGACCCTGCACTCAGTTCGATGGATGGCTGTGAGCCTCTACATCTGTGTCAGTCAGATACTGTCAGAGCCTCTCAGGAGATAGCTATATTTAGGCTGGCTTGCCCTTCCTTCAGTCTCTGCTCCAGATTAACTATGATGTACCAATTTCTTCTGTTGTATCTTCTATGCCTGAGATTCTCTCTTTCATCTCCTGTATTCTGTTGGTGATGTTTGCATCTGTTGTTCTTGTTCTCATCCCTAGGTTTCCATTTCCAGGATTCCCTCAGCTTATGTTTTCTTTATTACTTTTATTTCTACTTTCAAATCTTACACTGTTTTATTTATTTCCTTCACCTGTTTAATTATATTTCCCTGTAAATCTTTAAGGGATTTGTTTGTTTCCTCTTTAAAGACTTCTATCTGTTTGATTGTATTCTGTTTCCTGTGCTTTTTAAGTGGTTAATAATTTCCTCTTTAAAGACCTCTATCATCTTTATAAGATTGGATTGAAGATCATTTTCTTGTGTTCCTGTCGTATTAGAATATCCCAGGCTTGCTGTAGTGGGGTAGCTGTGTTTTGGAGGTGTCACATTACCCTGGCTTTTGTTGATATTTTTCTTTTGAGGGCCTTTATCCTTCTGGATGGTTTTGGTCCCTGGATTTTCTTGTTGTAGTAAGTATTGGAAGGGGAGTAAACCTTGATGGTCCTGGTGTGGTAGGCCTCTGATGGGTATCCTTGGGCTGTATGGTTCCAGACCTTTTTACATCTGTATGATTCTAGAGTCTCAGGTCTGATCAAGAAAGGAGCAGAGGTAAGGGGATATTGGAGATCTCCCTGGGATAGCAGGCTGCTCAGGGCAACTTGGCTTGGCCCAGAGGTCTCAGAAAACAGGCTTATGGGATAGATACAAAGAGGAATAGGTGCAAGAAGATGATGGGATTGAGGTCCAGATTACAAAATTGGGATACATGGAGAAAGATCTCCTTTTCAATTGCATGACAACACTATCAGGTTAAAAAACAAAACAAAACAAAACAAAACCAAAACCAAAACAAAACCCAAAAGCAAAAACAACAACAAAACAGAACTTAGGACAAATGGCTAACTGTGGTGCCTCTTAGTATACCAAGGAGCATGCTGGCCTCTAGGTTCTCTCTGTAAATACCTGTTACAGAGTCTGCTGCTGGTATCCTGGCTCCTCTCAGCTCTTCTCTGGTCCCTAACCTAAACTTCTTCAGCCATGTGCTTCCTCCCCCCAGCTTCTGATTACTATATAAGCCCTTTTGACCATGTACTTCCTTGGTCCTCTTTGGCCTCTCCTCTCTTGATCCTCTTTCTAGGTCTCCTTTATTCTCTCTCTTTCCCCTTTTTCTTCCAACTCCCACTTTCCTCCTTACATGGCCTGTTTGGGTCTGTTGGTCATGTTTAGTCTACTGCTTTCACTCCCTGCTGTAGACTCTTCCAGGTGTTTCTGGTTATTCTTTCCTTCAGGTCTACAATAAAACCCCTTTTCTCAACCATACCTAAGAGTGGCCATATCCTCATTTTATTCAAACCCAATGATGATTGAGGGCTTATAGCTTTGGCAGATAAAAGATTTTTCTATCTCATGGCTTCAGATATTTTTTCTTCCTGAGAATCACATTTTTTTATGGTCCGGTGTTCTATGGTCCTCCTGGGCCCTTACAGAGTCAGAAAGGGAGAAAGAAGCACATTTTCAATTATACATTCTTTTCTCTGCTTTTATCCTTTGCTGGAAATAATTCTCAGGTGTTTGCCAGACAAAAGAATTGCGGCCTTGAAAATGAAAGAAGCCAAATGCTCAAAGCCTACCTAGTAGGCTGGTGTCATAAGTTGGGACGGACAGCACTTGGGGTATTTTCATTGTGTGGTAGGAGCTGTGAGCCAGATTCTCAAAGGTCAAACCCTTTTCCTTGATGAAATATGTAAACCTCTGAAATGAATCCAGTCCAAGGGATCATGCAGCAGCAGCTGAAAAGAGAAGGTGGTTTTGCTGAATTCAAAAGTGACCCCACTGATATTAACTTGGTTCAACCCCTGAGGAATGGGAACACTGTCATCCCCTTGTATTTTTCAATATTATCTCACCTGAGTCCTAATTCTGTTGGATGCTATAAGTATAAAGTAAAGAAGATTATGAAAGTTTTGCATTCCTAATTTGTGTTGTTTCTTGTTTTGTTTGTTTGTTTGCTTTTAAGACATGCAAGGCATAAACAAGAAACCCCCAGTAGTGAAGGGAATATTTGCCATGTGACTCAGAGTTCAGGGGTCAAAGAGTAGATTGAAGGTTCTTCAATGAACCCCTTGTTGATATAAGAATCTCTCTACAATCCTGTGTGATATAAACCAGTGTGGTGATGTTTATAATCCTAGCAATTGAGAGGCTGAGGGAAGAGGACTGTAAATTCAAGACCAGCTAGGACTTCATAGTGAATTTTAGGTCAGGTGATATATATAACAGGACATTTCTCAAACTTCTTTCCCCCACACACAGAAAAGCAAGACCAAACATTCTTGCTCAGTCTCAGTGGAAAGCTTGTCAGCTAGGGCTTTGGTGATGGAGGATGCTCACTGTTTAGATCTATTTCTGTATCTTTTTAAAAAATTAATTTAGTTTTTTTTTACTTACTCACTTTACACCCCACTCACTGCCCACTCCCAGTCACCCCTCCCACAATCCTTCACTGATGCCCTCCTTCCCTTTTCCTCTGGGGGGTGGGGCCCCCTGGGTATCCCCTCACCCTGACACTTCAAGGCTAGGTGCTTCCTCTTTTACTGAGCCAGACAAAGCAGCCTAGCTAGAAGAACATATCCCACAGACAGGCAACAGCTTTTGGGATAGCCCCTGCTCCAGTTGTTCCAGACCCATATAAAGACCAAGCTGCACATCTGCTACATATGTGCGGAGAGGCCTAGGTCCAGCCCATATACGTCCTTGGGTTGGTGGTTCAGTAGTCCACCTTACAGGTTTCTATGTTGCCTCATGCAGTTTGATTTCTGTTTCCTTGCACATGACTGATTCCATACTTCTGAATCACATGGGATTGTTGAATTCTTATTCTGACCCAATCTATCCACATTGGAAAGCCCAGCCTTTGTTACAGTTTCAAATCAGTGTGATAAAACACCTCTACCAGCAGCTTGAACGGTGAAAAACCTTTTTGCAGGTGACAGTTTATGTTCATGGTCTCTGAGGCAAGGCTGAACATTATGCCAGGGTGGGAAGTGTGTGTTGGAGAACAGTTCAGATCATAAAGGCAGGAAGCAGGAAGAAAAGAGGGTGAGGGGAACAGATGTGCCATCAAGAGGTATAACCCCAGTGATATTTCCTGATAAACTTAAAATTTGGCTTGAACACCAACAGGCTAAGGCTGCTGTGATATTCAGCATATCACATTTAAAGTGAAAGATTTGTACAATTCCAATAGAATACAACTAGAGGGAAAATTTCTACATTATTCCATACTTTTCTTGACTGCACAATTTTATGGAATAGATAATGATAGAATGTGTGATGGCTATTCTTGGTTGGCAGCTTGACTATATCTGGAATTAACTAAGGCCCAAATGACTAGCCATACCTGTAAGCAATTTTTTCCCCTTGAATAAATCATTGGAATCGAGAAGACCCACTTCTAAATTAGTTCTTTGAGGTAGAAGATAAAGCTTTAACCTAGGTCTTTTGAGGTGGGAAGATCCGCCTTTAATCTGGACCATAGCTTTTGCTGGCTACCAATACATAAGGCCACACACTCGTATAGGATGTGGGAGAAGAAAGGTTTTCCCCTTTACCTGCTTGCTCTTCATCTCCAGAGTGAGTCCATTCCTTCATTGGCATTAGAGCCTACTTCTTTAGGATTCCAGCATATACTTAAGACCAGTTGAGACATCCAGCCTAATGGGCCAAATTATTACTGAGTTCTTGGATCTTAAATTCATGGACAGTCATTGTTGTATTACCTGGATCATAGCCTGTAAGCCATTGTAATAAATCTGCTTTCTATATATGTATAGAGATTCATTTTATAAGTTCTTTTTCTCTAGACAACCCTGGCTAATACAAAATTAATTTCATTTCCAAGAAATTTCTATATTTTTACCAAAAGCTTCATTTCTCTATCCATCTATCCATCATCCATCCATCCATTCATCCATTCATCCACCCATCTATCCATCCACAAATCCACAGAAATAGATCAACAAATGTATAGACTCTAATTTAAAATACGATTTCTTAAAAACATTCTCTTGACTTTTAACATTTGAGGGAAGACACTACTTTTTTATTTTTAATTTCAGATAAGATCTGGAAAGAAAATTTACTTGAAACCGGTGACTCTGTTTCATAGGCATCTCAAACATAATATGAACAAACTAAGATTCTAAATTTCTTCCCTAAATTTTTTTCTTTCAGAGGTATGGACTACTCTTATGGTTCTTTGGAAGGTTAAGGGACAAACTCAGCCTAGCTCAGCATGTGAACAGCATAGCAAGATACTGTCTTAGTAACACGAACCCCCTGCTTTTCCGTATTTACAGCTCAGTACACTGCGTCATCATGCTGTCATTGGCCCGGGCTATAATCTGAGACTCATTCCTGACTTCCATCTCCTTCTAACCCCAAAGTCCAAGTCTTGTTACTTCCACTGTCTGTATATTTGTTCCAGTGATCTACTTCAATTGCATCTAGTTTAATACTGGCTATAGCATTTCATGCCTGAGGTGTCAAAATGGCTCTTGCAAGCAGCCTGGGAAATGGCTCACTTTGACCTCTACCTCTTATTCATGCGCATCTGTAGTACACTGCTTCACGAGTGCTGGCTGAGCTCAGTAATTTGTTATCAATGAAGGGAGTATGGCAACTGTGCACTTCTGAGACTGGATTGCAACGGACAGTGACTGCTATTTTATTTTCTCTCTCTCTCTCTC
>NW_022196904.1:31058391-31073620 GCF_008632895.1 Mastomys coucha
CTCTCTCTCTCTCTCTCTCTCTCTCTCTCTCTCTCTGTCCCACTTGCTCACTTGTTCTGGTTCCTACTCTCATTCTTGTTCTTTCTGTTTACTGACTTTCTGTTTGTTTCCCTTCTTAGCCCACTAGCCGACTGCCCAGTTCTGGGTGCTCTTTAGTGATGCTGGATGCGGTTGAGCTACAGAATCCATGTTGCATGGGGTTACTGTTACACAGAAAT
Organism: Mastomys coucha; assembly: GCF_008632895.1. Taxonomy (NCBI): domain Eukaryota; kingdom Metazoa; phylum Chordata; class Mammalia; order Rodentia; family Muridae; genus Mastomys; species Mastomys coucha. The sequence continues at coordinate 31,058,610 of NW_022196904.1, forward strand.
TGAGACTATTAAATGGTGCTGTAAGGCACTTAGCAGTGGTCATCTAGAACAATATTTTCCCACACTCACTCTTAGTCTTTCACATTAAAGCCAAAGCAATGACAATCGCATGCTGGTCTCATTATTGTTTAACCCATGCCCCCACCAGGGACCCCAAAGTGCCCAGCACATTTTGTTCAGGAATCAGTTTTCACTGGAAGCTTCTTTCTGGCCTCATCCCTAAGCTTCCTTCCTTAGAGCCTACTCATCAATCATTCTGTTCCTCCTGGTCCGTGCTTATTCACAACAAAAAGTTTGTTTTAGATGTTTTAAATAGTTGCAATGGCTTAAATGATGCTTTAAAATGTTGCTTGTAATATGGTTTTACCTGCTAAATTCTCCACATTTTGTAACCTGTTTTATTTCTTTGGGTGTAAAGCGTTTGGCCTAGAATGGTGATCTTGTATGTGTTTTGTCCCGGTTGTATAGTAATGCTTCAGTCCATCATCCAGCTTTGGCTGCTGACATCATACAGCTGTGAAGACTGGCTTTTATTTCTGTTAGACTGCTTGGTTGTTCTGTATTGAGTATCTTAAGTACTGTAGAAAAGATGTCACTTCTTCCTTTAAGGCTGTTTTGTAATCTATATAAGGTCTGGAATTGTGTTTTTAAAGAAAAGCATTCGAGTATGACACTATACTCTCTGTGTTTTCACCATTCAGAGTGCTGTTTAGTAGTTGAAACTTAAACTATTTAATGTTGTTTAATAAAGTGACCAAAATGGATTCTGCTCTTTATTGCATTTTCACAGCTTTGAAAAATCTGTGCACATATTGTTTCATAGGAAATGGATAGCTTTTGATGCCCTGTCTAATGGTGGTTCTTTTGCACATTTAGTTGTATACTATTTGAGAGGTCAAGAAGTTTGGTTTTTGAATGTTATACACTAAATTCTGTAAAAGGAGATCTCTAACCTCAAAAAGAATTTACATATCAGGGGAAAAAAAGCTAATAGACACTTTCTTCACCCGCTGGAAGCTTGGTGATTACCTTTCAGGCATCCTTTATAGTTCAGCTAATTCATGACTCCCTAAGGAAGCCTCTCCTTCCTGACCAGCCATATGGACTAGGTTAAGAGGATTTCCTGTTACTCACATGACACCTATGAGTTCTCTGCAACAACACTGTTCATCACTACTGTGAAGATTCCTCTGTCTGATTCTTGTTGAGCTCCAGGGTCTCCAATATGAAAGTCTATGTCTGCCTTGCCCTTGCCGGACTTGAACAGGGTAGGGCATAGACAACATGCACTACACAGCTGCTGAAGAAGGGAAGCTGATTCATTCCCAAGGAACAATTTGATTGGCTGTATACTTTATGGGAACCTTAAACTTAATTCACCTTTCATTTATACAACCCTTGATTTTCAAGTTCCTTGCCAAGTCTCTGACTTTTCCCCCTTATGTGGTCCCTACAGGATAGTATTTGAAGGGAGGCTGAGTATTTTAGGTTAGCAAAAAAAGCAATGCACCATTCTTGTGAAAGAGTGAACATTGGGTTATGTGATAGATGCTCTGTCCATTCATATCACCTCACCATCACTTTTATCATAGTCCCTTCTTTGATAACAAGTCACTGAGCCCACTTCACACTCACAGGATACTACAGATGGGCATGGGTTAGAGGTGGAGGTCAAAGGGAACTAACGTCTATGCTGCTTGCAAGAGCCTTTTCAATGCTTCAAATGGTCATTATTAAGGAAGGGATGGCCAGGTACATGGTGGTACATGCCTATAAGCCCAGGACTTGGAAGGCATAGTTGGATCTCTGAGTACGAGGCCAGCCTGGTCTACATAGTGAGTTCCAGGACAGCCAGTGGTACTCAGAGAAATATTGTCTCACCACAACCCTTCACAATAAGGGGTGCTTCAGTGTCACAGCATATGGGTTCGCTGGGGGCAGGTTTGCTGCAGCCAGAGAAGCAGGTTTCATGGATGCTTTGTGTTGTTCCTGGCTGTTGTTTCTATAAGAAGTTGTTCCTAGTTATGGCTTGTGTGGAGGATATAGAGTCTGTGAAAGTGACTCAGTTATGACCTTTAATCTGCCAACAAAATTATGCCGGCAAGTTATGTTGGCAAGCATCTCTCCACACAGCACTTAATTTCTACAATCTGTGGAGATTTATAAAGATTGTCAGGGATAGAGGAATTTCAAATTTTATATGGGTGTTAATGTTTTATGTAGTGACCAAAATAGCAAATAATTAGCCTGGGAGCAGCTCTGAGATTGTATGTTGAGCCGAACAAGGAGATTACTTATATGGGAAGCAGCTGTACTGCTGATAGATGGGATCTGAACCTTGCTCCATTTCTATAATACAAGTGAATGTGAAACAAATTGGGAAGTAGCCCAAGTTGTGGAGTTGGAGACAGATTGGATAGGCTTATGAGGAAGAATCACTTAATCTGGTCAAGCTGACTTCTGACAAAACCTAATTTTTGGAATCAGGCATTATGTTGGTGGGCATGCCTCAGGTGTCTTAATTTGCTTTCTAGAGCTGTGATAAACACCTTGACCAAAAACAACTTGAGAAGGAGAGGGTTTATTCCACCTTACAACTTATAGTTCATCATTGAGGGAAGTCAATCAATAATATGCCCCCATAGGCTTATCTACAGGCCAATTCAATGGGGGTGGAGTTTTCTCAGACAGGTTTCCTCTTCTCACATAACTCTAGCTTGTGTCAAGTTGACAAAGCTAACCAGCGTGCCAATTTGGACTTGTGGAGTAACAGAAATAATAATGTGGGCACCGACTGACTTGATTCTTTGAGCAAAGTATAGTGTTGCTAAAATTCTTAAGTAAAATAAGCAAACAAAATCCTATTGTATATATACACCAAATCTTTCTGATCTGTTTGTCTGGCTGTATTGCCTGGCTGTTGTGAATAGCACCATGCACTAACACTGCTATTCTGACTTCCTCGGTGCATACAGGAGATGTGTTGAAACTTTCTGAGAAGCATCCCTGGAACTTGCGATCCAGATGCTGAATTTGCTATCCTACTCAAATTTTATCTTATGACTCGTTGACAAACTTTTCACACTTGTAAGCGATCCACTTCTAGAGGAAGTGGTCATGAATTCCTACATTGCCACATTTAATTAAAATTTTTTATTGCTCATATTTGGTGGAAAGCTGGAAAAGTTTATTAGTCATCCTATAGAGAAAGTGATGACAGTACTTTGAAAATAGCATTTATGGGACTTTATTTATATTTTATGCAAAACAAAAGTAGCCGATATAATTAGACAGTAATTTGTAACTTCCAACATAAACATTTTGGAGCAGAGGTAGTGAAAGCCAGCGCTAATTAGAGAGCTGTTAGAGAAAATATATATGTGGTAACAGATTGACAAGATCCACCAAACAGCAGGCTATTTTTAAGTCCATGCTGCTTTTAAATTCTATTTTGTTTAGTAGTCTTGGGACAAGTTTTAAAAGGGGAGTCTCATGATTTTTCTTGCAGTTTCTTTAACCCTAACCAAACTTTCCAACATGAGCTCACCACGATAAAGCCCATTAACAGGACTATCTTTTTTGTCCCACAACTCCAGAGAGAAGAATAATCCTGAGCACTATTTAACAACTGCACTTTTGACAATAAAAAGCATGTTAACCAACAGCTTGTCAGGGACACTTGGAAATGGTCATTAATTCAAATAATGAAAGGTAGGAAAGCCTAGAGAAGGGACAGATCTCATACTCAACCTGAATGTTGCTGAGCCTCTGACACATGACCTCTAGCTTCATTAGCAACCATATTGTTGAAAATGTGGACATGAACAAAGGGATAACTTTCTGTAACTGGATTTCCTTTCACCCTGCTAGCTTACTTGCTTCCTCCCTCCTTCTCTCCCTTCCTTCCTTCTCCCCCTCCCTCCTTTCTTCCTTCCCTCCTTTCTTCCTTCCCTCCCTCTTCCTTTCTCTCTTTTTCTCTTTCTTCCTTTCTTTCTTTCTTTCTTTCTTTCTTTCTTTCTTTCTTTCTTTCTTTCTTCCTTCCTTTCTTTCTTTCTTCCTTTCTCTCTCTCTCTCTCTTTCTTTCTTTCTTTCTTTCTTTCTTTCTTTCTTTCTTTCTTTCTTTCTTTCTTCCTTTCTTTCTTTCTTCTGTTTCTGAAAGTTTCATATGCCTTACCATTTGCTGGCCTCCAACTTGCTCCTTAGACAAGGACTCCTTAATCTCCTACCAACACCTTCCTCGTGTTAGAATTGTAGCCATGGACCATCCTGCCTGACAGAAAAATAAAACAAAATTTCTTCTGCAGAAAGGAGATGAGTCATAGTGTGTGTATTTGAAACTTTGTTTGTTTGTTTGTTTCAGACGTTGGTTTGCGATGTTGGAGATTGAACTGATGGTCTACCAAGACTACATCAACTCTAATATAAAAGAAATGTGAGTGTCTATGTCTAGGAAAGAAAGAGATAGTGAGCAGCACTGGTTTTTAAAACTAATTGAAATTTACATCACAGCTTTACATATGCAACCATTTTCAGAGTAACATTCGGGGTCTGTCAGTACGTCTACAGCATTCTGTCACCACAGTCCATATCTACTTCTGGAACATTTACTGCCACCCCTTCCAAAGCCCACACCACCCACTGACTCTATAGCTGGACCATTTCATATATACAAAATTGTTACTATGTAGCCTCTTAGGATCAATTTGCAAAGTTCTCTCATATTAGCATATCTAAAGATTTTATTTATGTATTTTTGCAGTTTTAATTATGTCTGGATGATCTTCCATGGTAAGGATGGAAAGGTAAACCTTTTGTTTATCTGCCTATCAGTTGATGGATGTAAATGTTAACTTTTTCTTTCTCTCTTCCTCTGTCCTTTCTTCTTTCCTTTCCTTTTCCTCCATCCATTTCCCCCTCCCTTCTCTCCCCTCTACCAATGTTTTCTGAAGAACCAGCCATGGGACTCATGCCATTTTAACCTTAGGCAAGTACCCTACCACTGAGCCACATCCCTAGTCCATGAGAGCATTTTCTAAAATGAGGTATCAGGCTATCAAGCTGCTGTTAAACTCCAGGGCTTAAGTCACCTTCCTTTTGCAGACCCCTGCACACTAACCACTGTATCCGGCTTCCACTTTTTGTATGATATTGGTAAAGCTAAAACCTCTCACTCACACCCAACAGCAGACTGCTGGGTCACTGGGAATTACAGGTTCTTATCCAATGAACTGTCAAGCCTTTTTTATTTCCACTGAGGGAGAATAAGACCATTATCACATTTTTGAGCCAAATTTAAAGCAAGTTTTAGTTAATTATTGGTCAGGATGATTGACTCTGGCCAGACTCATTCCTGGGTTAACAGAAAATGGCAATAAGTCACATTTTACAGAGGCTTAAAAGGGAAACTACATAAGGCTACTGTATTTCCCATCAGGTCCAATCAGGGGCAAGCATGTATCCTGAGTATTTTCTGCCTTCACACTTCCTGTCTACATCCAATCTGGGCAAGTGTACATCCTGACATATTTTCTGCTCACATACCTCCTGCCTACATGTGACTAAGAACATTCAGTGCAGCTGAGTCAAACAAACTTGTTTAAGGGAGCAAAACACAAGGTTTGTTATCTCCCATAAACAATAGCTCCAGCTCTAGCATCTCAGGAAGTGTCTGTCTTTGGGGCTTACAGGTTAGAGGTGTTTTTGTTTCATGGATCTCTTAGGCACAGTAATTAAAACTTGAAGCACAAGCCTGGCTCACATCTTTTTTCTCCCAGGAGCTGAAGCAGTTCACAAATGCATTACCAATGAGTGCATGGGAACTCAGCTTTCTCCACACTCCCAGCAGTCGTGGTTCTCCTGCAGTGTTTTAATTAGAGTGATCCTCAAGGATGTGGAATGACATCTCATACTGGTTTTGATTTGCATGCCGTAGAGACTAAAGATGTCAAGCATCTTTTCAGGGCACTTGCTGAGTGCCTATCTCTGTTTCTCCTGTGGAGAAATGTCTACTCAAGTGAATCCCCCATGTTTAAGCAACTTATTTCTTATCAGAGACATGATTTACTATCAACACATCCTCTTCCCTTGCTTCCCCCTTCTTCTTTCTCTTCCTCTTCCTCTTATTCCCTTTCTCTTACTCATCCTTCTTTTCGTGGTTCCTCCTCACCTACCTCTCCTTCTTTCTCTGTCTCCTACTTCCTCCTCTTTATTCAAATCAGGCTGTCATTTCGTAGTCCTGGTTGGCCTTGAACTCACTATTCAGACCAAATGTGAACTTGTGGCAAACCTCTTGCCTGTGCATCTTGACTGCTGAGAGTATAGGTGCATGCCACCACATCCATCTTAAAAACCGCCACCACCACCCAAAACCAAACCAAAGCAAACCAAAAACTGGTTCTTACTGTGTAATGAAGATTGGCCTCAAATTCACTATCTTCCTGACCCAGTGTCCTGAATATTGAGATTACAGGTGTATGGCATCACACTGACTTGCTATAGAGTCTTTGAAAAATTTGAAGTCCAATTATCTGCTTATGTTGATTATTCTGTTAGTATCATACATATGACTTTATAGCTAAATCCAAAGTCATGAAGTTTGGCTCTTGTGTTTTGTTCTAAGGATCTTAAATTTTTAGCTGTTATATTCACGTCAATTTCGAGTTCATTTTTGTACATACCTTTGAGTGAGAAGAGGAAGGAGCCCTCCTTTTGTGTGGGTGTCTCCAACTCTATCAGCAGCATTTGCTGATAAGAATATTCTCTCACTATAGGATGGTCTTGGCAACTTCATACAGCATCAAGCCCTCCAGGCTCATAAATTTATCACAAACAGCAGGGTTTCTTTTCATTAAGTCTGCATGAAATTGCACATAAAACCACATATTTTCTTCTAGTGTGTGTGTGTATGTTTAAGAGACAGAGGAAGGGAGGGAAGTAGAGGGAGAAAGAGAGAGGGGGCGGTTAGAGATGTTTATGAGAGCATAGACATGTGCCACAGCACAAACACTGAGGTCAGAAGGCAGCCCCTGGAGTCAGTGGTCACTTTCAGTCTAAGACAGGGTTTCTTCCTGGTTCAGGGTGAGTGTCCAGGGATTCTTCTGAACCTGCCCTTCTCTGCATCTTTAAGCTTCTTTTCTCTAAGGAGTTAGAGTCATCAGGAAAGTCTCTTCTAATTTCAGACTCTAAACCTGCATCTTGCTTGTGGCATAGTTATTTCCTCTGAAGTGAAAAATTCCCTCCTGAAGTAAGGCCCAAAAGACCTAGTGAACTCATGAAAATTCATAGCACAAGGCCCCTCCTTAAAGGCTCTAAAATTAATAAAAACTTCCTGAGGTCTAGGGATGCTCTTTAGTGGAGCTGCCAGCAAGCTGGGCAGAGAGGATCAGGGATGCAGCTTTCAGGTGCCACTCATTCACCCATGCTCAAGAATTTTTTTTTTCTGTTAGTGCTTTTGATTCACTCATCCTTTGCCCATGATTCTGTAACTTCAAAAAACCTCATTCATTGGTGCACCAAGATAGACTTGGGTAGAACTGTTTCGTTGGTCAGCCATTGGTGGGATCAAAAGACCTTTCTTCACATCTTCCGGAAAAGTTAACCAGCATTGACTTATGGGTTAAGGAATGAATGCTGAGGTCTTCAGTCTTTAGCATGCTAACTTTTATATTCCTCATTGATGTTTGAAAGAAAGATATCCCCCATAGTCTTAGGTACTTGAACTTGGTCCCCAGTCTGTAGTGTCCTTTGGGGGAACATTTAGTTGGTACAGCTTTGGTGGAGTAAATATATCTATGGAGAATTGGCTTTTGAGATTAAAAGTCTTTTGTAGCTGCCAGTTCACTCTCTCTACCTCATGTTTGCGTTTGAAGATGTAATGTTTCAGCTTCATTCTTCTGCAGCCACATCTGCTGCTTACTGCCATGTCTCCTGGTTATAAAGGAGGACTATACAACGGTCTCTCTGGAACCATAAACCTGAATAAGTTCTTCCTTTTATAAACTCCTTTGGTCATAGTGTTTTATCACAGCATTAGTAAAGTAACTAATATATTACTGTCTTTTACTTTGGAAGCTTGATGTGATGCTCTGTGATGTGTGTGTGGCTATAGAGTGTGTGTGTATACACATGCATGTGTTTGTTTGCACACATGTACATGTGTGTGTCTATCTTTGTGCGTGAGACAGTGGGCTCTGCATCTTGTTTTGTGCTCTCTTTCTGCCGCAAAGAGGACTTCTGGTTTACTCACACTTTGCTGATAAAAATATTCTTCATTGGGTCTGAGTTGAAATCGGCTTTCCTGTTAGTGACCCAGTTATCTCTACAGGAACTACAAATATATTCTCAAGTCTCTGCCTTTTGTGCCCATACTCATTGTTACCTGCCTGCTGATGCTAGATTTAACTAGTGTGAGGTACTTGGGAAGAATTAATAGGTGGAAGAAAGAAAGAGGAGGCAAATGTAGTGTCCTCCCTCCCCCAGCCCCCGTGCGTGCTCTGGCAGCATGTGGTGCTCCACACCTGCAGCACCTGACAGCCCTGTCCTGAGACTGCTGCTGTCAGTCCCATTTTTCTGAGTCCTTGGGCTGGTAATAGATCTTGCCTCTCTCTAGTATCTGGGTGGCTCAATCTATCATTTTTTTTCCTTCCATGTCATATCTACATCTCTTTAAGTAGTCATTTAATGACCAGAAATATTTGGGGTAAGTTATTTCGTATTGGCCTTCTGACACAGGCAGCTATGAATAACAACAGTAATTCAAACATGGCAATCCAAGTGCACACCTATAATTCCAGCACTCCAAAGGCTTAGGGAATAGAATTGCAAGTTGGAAGCCAACCTACTCTGTATCCTGAGTTCAAGTTTACTTTGACCTGCACAGCAAGTCCCTGTTTCACTCAAACAGAGCAAGTACAACAGAATAAATATGAAGTGACAATTGAAATCAAGGCATTTCCCATCAATGTGTTGTGTAGCAATTTCCTCTAAAGTTGAAGTATTTCAACTGGGAGAGAAGCTCACTAAGAAAGAGAATATTGCAAGGGGGGATGAAACCACAAGATATTTTAAGATGAGACACTTGCAGGCTGGCGAAACAATAGGATTTACTAAAGGATGGGGGAAAAAAACTCTATATTTCAGGAAAGTTCACTAAGCACAGAAGTAAGAAACTCAATGCGTTCAGGAAGTCCCATTAACTGACCAGATTCACTAGACCCCTCCCTCCTCAAATATATATGAGAAATAAGGCCTGTTGAGGGACTCTCTTAGATAAGCTAAACTGCCTGAAAGAGGCTCAGAACAACTGAACTACCTGACAAGGACACTCAGCAACATGTTGACCTGCCTGCAGGCTTACAGTATGCTCCAGATTTCCAGCTTTGATGAGCTGACACTTGAGCTGGGGTGAGATTTTAGTAATGTATCTGTCTTTGAGTCATTTATGCTCCTGTAAGTAAACCCTTAACTCATATTCCTATAGGTATTCCTAATAAAACTGATTGGCTCACCAAGTTGGACTTTGGTAATACCTATACTTTGGTCTGACATTAGTGCTCAATCTGGATGGAATAGATATTTGTTGACATCTCCCCAGAATAGTGTCACAAAACAGGGTATCACTCACATTTCTCAATATTGCATTTCTGATCTTCCTATGAGTTAATTTTTGTAACAGATATTATATCTTGTATAAACATAGCATAGTTATATATCTAATATATATATATTCATATTTGAGAATGAGCTTCCAGAATGTCTGATAGTCTGTATCATGTGTGCCTCATCTCTATTGTTTAACCATATAAAAATCATTCCTAATATGTCTACAGAGAAAAAGTTTTTCTTTTAGAGTCTCTGAGTCATTCCTAGGGAAATCCATGGGTTTGTTAGGTTTGGTTGCTTATGTAGACTTAATGGAAAAAGAAATGGGCTTAGTAGAAGCATAGACCAAGATACTTCTAGGCACTTTTGTCTAAGATGAAAGATCTGATTTTATGTTAAGTCTGGTGCTGCTTTTCTTCTAAGGAAGGGCTGGAAGTACTTTCCAGAAGTCATCCTTCAGTTAAGAGACCTCTCCTCTCAAAAACATCTATATGGGTATGAAGAGGCAACTTAATGGTTCTTTTGAAAGTCAGTTGTATTGGGTGGTGTTTTGCTAGAGCAAACACTATGTTTTTGAATGGCCCTTGTGCTTTCTGGTCCATTTGTTTTCCTAAACACTTGTGAGAATGTGGAGAGGTAAAGTCTCTAGAATACTGACATTCCATTGACTGAAGCACTGGGATTGTTGATGTACCTTACAGCCTCTTGGTCATCATGGCTCTTGTCTTGAGGTGTTCCTTAGTCTTCAGCTTTCATAGTTGGAGCACATGTTTCTTCCCACTTTGTTTTAATTTGACCAATCTGTTACCAATTTGCATCCAACAGAAAGTCAGATTAGGGAATTTATCCAAGAACAATTCCCAGGAGTATGTTGGCTTCTTTTTCATACTCAGCTCAACTTTCTAAACTTTCCACAAAAGTCTACTATCTTTCTCCTATATCTCCTTCTACCTCTCCACATGCATACACATCCCTGTTTGCAGACTGGCTTTTATGTCCCCTTTCTCTGTCCTGTTTGACATCAGCCTCTCATGTATACAGGCCTCCCTCTATTCCTGCTTCCTCTTTAAAGCCTTCCACCATCCTTGCAGACTCAAGTTTTCTGACATTTTGACATTTTCTCAAGTCCCAAGTATTGGCACTTGTAAAAAATCCTGTCTGTCATATTATGTCATTTTATTTTATATATGATAGATGTCCTGGCTAGTTTTACACCAACTTAACACAATTTAGAGATATCTGAGAGGAGGGAACCTTAATTGACAAAATGCTGCCATAAGATCTGGCTGTAGGCGAGCTTTTAGGGCATTTTTTAAAGTTAGTGACAGGTTGGGGAGGACCAAGCACATTATGGGTTGTGCTACTCTTGGACTGGTGGTCCTGGGTGCTATAATAAGGCAAGTTGAACAAGTCTTGAGGAGCGAGCATTGTCCATGGTCTCTGCATCAGCTCTTGCTACCAGGTCCCTGCCTTACTTGAGTTCCTACTCTGATTTTCTTCAATGATAAAAAAGATATAGAAGTATAATGAAAAGAAGCCCCTTCCTATGCAAGTTGCTTTGGTTATGGTGTTTTATCAGCAATAGTAATCCGAACTAGTAGAGTAATAGACATTGCATTGCTTATATCTTCTACTGCTGTGATAAAATACCTAATACCTTGGCTCATGGCTTCATAGGTGTCAGTTCCTTATGAAGTAGAAAAACAGAGAAATTTATGGTTAGTTAGGAAATAGAGAAAGGGCAAACACAGGCCAGGGCAAGACAGAAGCCCAAGAATAAGTCCCCAGAGCATAGTGTTTTCTTGTTAAGTTCCACTTTCCAGTAATTCCATCATAATATGAATCTATCAAGGGATTAAACTGTAAAATGATTATTATATTAATATCTATTCATAAAACTAAAATGGTAACAGTTTTTCCTTAACCAGATAATTCCCCAATAACCACACAGAGGAACTGAGATTAATTAAAATAGTCTTGAGCCAAATACTGAGCAATTATTACTCCATTCTAAACTTCCAAGCTAGTCAGGCCTCCTCCCAGACTATTTCCATATTACTGGCATTTTTTGTCCTTTCTTGATCTTACTCTCTTCTCCTGAGGCCTCCCTGACCTCTCCTCATGGCCTCCTCCTTTACTTTCTGTCTCTTTCTCCATCCTACCTAGAATCTGAAGTCTCACTTTATTCTCTCTCTAAAACTCTGGATTAGCTCCTTGGCTTTTATTGGCAAGGCAAAGAATGAATGAGAAGCAGTGTTTATATAAACTTGAGACAGGAACTTCTAAGAATAGATATAACAAAGCCATGTCCAGATTGAAACAAGGTATGAGGGCAGAGAAATCAGCACTTGACTAACGCAAGGATAACCTTTACACAGTGCACAAAGACAGTATGCCTACATTAACCCATTTATTAGGTCAGAGCACCCATGATTCTTTTTTATGGTAAAGGAAATGGACTCAGTAGTACAAACTGAATTGATTCTCAAAGTTTCTTTCTAAGATGAAATATCTGATCCCAGCTGAGGTCTGATGGGAGCTGTAATTTAACTGTTTAAAAATATTATTACTGACGCATTCAGAGGCATATTTTATCCACACCTCTCTCAATCCATTCAAGTTGGCAATCAAGAGTTATTATCACAGTGAATTCATTTTCTTTTGTGGTTTCCTAAACCTCAAACTCTATAGCTTTCTTTTCTTGTAATCCACATAGCACTTGGCAAGCATGTATCTTTGTATGTGGTGGTTTGAAATGAGAATCCATACAAAAAGCTTCTGTAGTTGAATGCTGAGTCACCAGGAGCAAAACTGTTTGGGAAGAATTAGGAGGTGTGACTTGTTGAAGGAATTGTGTTACTGGGAGTAGACTTTAAGGTTTCAAAAGCTCATAGTAGTCTCAGTCCTATCTATCTATCTATCTATCTATCTATCTATCTATCTATCTATCTATCTTCTATCTATCTATCTATCTATCTATCTATCTATCTATCTATCTATCTCTCTATCTTCTATCCATCTATCTATCCCCTCCACCCCCTGAGCCCCTTCTGTGGATCAGGATACAAAGCTCTAAGCTACTGCTTCCCTCTGTGGTGATAATGAACTAACCCTCTAAAACTGTAAGCAAGCCCCCAATTAAATACTTCCTATGATAATAATTTATGAGTTATCTTGGCCATGGTGTCTCTGCATAGCAATAGAATGATAATTTAGACAGAAGGGTCTGTTGAGTAGATGGCAGTCCTACCAGTTTGCATATCACTCCAAAGTTTTACATAGTAAAGCGGGAGTATAAAAATAGTGCCTTTCTTTCTGAGATTGTGGTTAGTATAAAATGTCTAAAATAATTTGAATTTTACCCAGATGGAAATGTCAAAGGAATAAATGTCAATTTATATATTTCCTCATTTCTGGGCTCACTCTCTATCATGGTAAAAGCCTCAGTATTTGGACAATTTGAGGACAGATATTATTTATGTAAAAAGGAAGTTTGTTATGAGAGGCATGGATAAAGGTGTTCTGTGGCCTGGAGGCAGAAAGGAGAATAACTGGCAGGCTGTGAGGAAAAACAAAGCATCCTGTGTTTGTGATGCTCATGTAGCTGAGAAACAGTTTCAGCGGCCCATTTTGGATTCTCCATTAACTTTCACTCCTTGATATGGAGATGGGTCTATGCATTCCCCGGATCTGAACTGCAGGACATGCATGCTGGAGCTTGAGTTGTATACTGGCCCCAAATTGGAGAAAGTATGGAAGAGACTCTTGGTGCTGTGAAGCACATGTTACTTATTCAAATCCCTTTAATCACAGATGTAGTAACCATTAAGAATCACCTCCCTTGTTTTATTCTACAGAAGAATAGGCCTCTGGTAAAGTTCAGTTAATCAGCCCTACGAGAGGAGACCATCCTGAAAGTTTAATTAAGTATGGAATTGGGGGAGAATTTGCCCCTGTTTGCTTTTATTTTCTTTTAAATCTCTTTCTCCATTAATTAACTTGTTCACTTTATCTCCCAGTACTGCCCCCCTCCCAGCCCCCCTTGCACAGTCCTTCCCCCATCCCCTTTTCCTCTTCTTCTCAGAGAGGATGGGGGTCCTCCCTGTGTATCCAGCCACCTACATCCATCAAGTCTCGGTTGTGCTAAATGGATCCTCTCCCACTGAGGTCAGACAATGCATCCCAGTTAGGGGAATGGTATCCATAGACAGGCAAAGGCTTTAGGGACATTTCCAGCTCTAGTTGTTGGGGGACCCATGTGAAGACTGAGCTACATATCTGCTACATGTGTGAGGGGAGCCTACATTCAGCCTGTGTATGCTTTTTGGTTGGTAGTTCAGTTTCTGAAGGTCCCCAAGGGTTAGTTGATACTGTTGGTGTCTTCCTGTACAGTTCCTGTCTCCTCAGGGGCCCTCGATCTTCACTTGAACTCTTCCACAAGACCCTCCAGCTCCATCCAATGTTTGGCTATAGGCCCCTGCATTTGTTTCAGTCAGCTTTGGGTAGAGCCTCTCAGAAGACATTTATGCTAGGCTGCTGTCTGCAAGCATAACAGGCTATCATTAATTGTGTCAGGGATTGGTGCTTGCCCATGGGGTGGTTCACTTTTACTTTAATTTCAGGGAAGAAGAAAATATGGGACAGCTGTGTTCTACTGAGTGGTGGAACATGGTATAATGTAACGGTGGTTACGGGGACTGATATACAGACCACACTTTAAAGAGAACAAAATACTTTCATACCAATTATATAATGTATCTCCCTAGCCATCCTCACAGCAAGGCAGATATTAGTAATATTTTACTGTATTGTGCTTTTTATTATAAAAAATAATATATCTACCTGCAAGAAAAATGGAGGAAAAAATTGACAGTCTAGTATTTCCATATGGTATTTTAAAACAGTATTTTCTTTCTTCCTTCCTTCCCCCCTCCTCCTCTTCTTCCTTGTCTTGTTCTTCTTTTAGATAAAATCTCACTATATATCCCTGGCTGACTTCAAATTCACTCTGTAGATCAGGCTGACCTTAAATTTAAAGGGATCTGCCTGCCTCTGCTCCTGAAGGGCTAGACTAAACTTGGCTCCATATTATTTCTTATTGTATTCTTGTAATTAGTTTGAATCCTTTTTCTTCTCTTTATACTGTTATCATAAGCATTTGTTTTTCTTTCCTTTTATTTGGCTTTACATTATATATGTATACATGTTATGACCATACACAACCTTCATTGCCCTCTTATCCCCCTCTCATTCCTGATCATCTCCTCCTTACCCTAATTTTTTGTTCTCTCCCCATACTTTTATGTCCTTTTGTTCATATCTTGACAATTTTTTTCTTTTGTTAGTCTACATATATTTACATGTATTGCGAGGAGACTTGGGTTTATATTATCATCCTGTCATTTCTTTCC
>NW_022196904.1:31073630-31089011 GCF_008632895.1 Mastomys coucha
AGATGATTTCCTAGAGAATGGGCAACTGACTTAGTGGCTACAACACTGAAGAAAATGACAGCTCTCAACAACAAGTCCTTAATTACCAACGGCTGCTCAGTGAGCGATGGGACCTGTTGAGTGTCTCCTGATCTCCTGATCCATGATAAGATGGATAGGATGTTGATGGGCCCAATATTGTTCAGATAAGCAGACTTCTGGAGGCCCATGATTGCAACAGTCACATGATACCGGGAAGACAGTGCTACATGGCACTCGATGCCATTCTTTAATTCCTGTATCTTTCTACTCCCTTGCCTCTGGTGAATTTCAGTTAATGTTCACTGACCTCTAGAGTCCCATTTAGAGCTAAGTATTCAGTAGTCACATATTTCCAACATTTTGACTAGTTAAGAGTTTGTATTAACCACTTTCCACTGTAAAGGGAAGCTTTTCTTTATGAGACTGAGAGCAAAATGAGTTATGGAAAATAAACATGAATATTTAGGAGGAAGTTGTGAATATTTAAAAGACAGTTTGCCTATGTATCTCATGAAACAATACTAGTAGTATGGGGCTTTAGGGCTTAAAATGTCCCCAGCTGTAAGATTTTAAGCAGATCTGCAGCATCAACATGCACTTCCTCCCATGAATTGGGCCCCAGATCCAGTACCATTGATTAAATTATGGAACTAAGATCAATGAAACATTTTCTTCCTTTCTAGGGTTGTTGAAATCCATAGAGCTCCTGAAACTGAAAAGAAACAATTCCCCAAGGGCAAGTTCTGATTTAAAGAGTTTAAGACAACTGCACAGGTTTTGAAAGCCCTCCTGTTATCTATACTCAAGAAGAACGAGACAGCAAAATGTTGACCAGATAACACCAGATACCAGATACCAGACCTTTGGCTTCTCTGCAGACATCCCTTCCTATTCCAGAGTCACTGTTTTTTTCTAACATAATTCAACATATCCAGTGTAATCTCTTACTAATCCTCTCATCCCTCCAGTGAGTTCATGAAATCAGAGAGTTAAACATCACGAGGCATGCAGTCTAAAGGAGAGCAGCATGTCAGAGAAGAAGCTGACTCATGAAAGGTTTACCTGGACTTTATCACAGCATGGTTGGTTTTTGTGGGAATAAGGAATAGGGCTCCTTCTGACCTTAGCAGCTTGTAGGTGAAGCTGTGAACACATTGGACATGAACTAGCCCTGAATAGGTTGTTGTGCAATGTGACTGGGTCTATTGCAGACTCTGTCACAGGTCCTGCATGATGTACATCACCTACTAGGCACAGGCTCCTCATCTATAACACAAAGCTCTAATATGTCAGTGGCTACTTGGAAGATGAAATGAAACAACAAAATATTTGTTTTTAAAAGATTACTTTAAAAGAGAGGGTAATTTTGTAATGAACTATCTTGGCGGGAGTTTCTGGTCCATTTATTTAAATGCTTCTAAAATTCAGACCCTTTGTTTGTTTATTTATTTGAGACAGCCTCTCGATTTGTAGCCCTGGCTGGTCTCTAATGTACAACCCTTCTGCTTCAGCCTCTCACGTGCTGGGTGAGATTATAGGCATGCACCACTATGCCTGGCTGAAAGTCAGGCTCTTTAAAATGCAGCTGACAGGAAACCCTTTCAAACTCTTCATAAAGATGTAAGAGAAGAGCAAAAAGGGATATGATTACCATAGCTGGGAACTCTTGGGGCTCACTACTGCTGTGGTTCTCTGTGTGCCTGTTTACTGTACCACAGTTCTTCTCTCATTGGTCACTCCTAAACACTCCAGGTAGTGGACCACAGAACTTCTCTAGACAGATGTCACTGGGTTGAGTCACACTTGCTTGCTTTGGGTCACATATGTGTTTCTGAACCTTTTTTTTTTTTAATTGCAGGAAAGGATTTCTTTCTGTATGTATGAATATGTGTGTGTTTCAATGTGTGAAGGTGTACATGTATTTATATACATGTTTGGATCCCTGAGGTCGACACTGAGTACCTTTTTTAATCCTGTCCACCTTATCTTTTGAGGCAGGGTGTCTTACTGAAGCTGGGGCTTGCAGATTTGGCTAGACTGGTTAGCGGGCAAGATCCAGGGATCCTCCTGTCTCCACCAAACACTAACATGCACCACTGAGCCTGGCTTTAAAAAAAAAAAGTATGCAAAAGTGCAAATTCAGATCCTCATGTTTTCATGCAAGCATTTTACTGTGTTTCCCAACATACTTAACTGCAAGAAAGCATTGTTTTAAAACCACTATTCATGGAGCTGGAGAGAAGGCTCAGTAGTTAAGAGCACTTACTTCAGTTTGCAGAACCCACAGGATGGTGTCTCGAAACTACCTGTAACACCTATTTTAGGGGGATCTGACTCCCTTTTCTTTCTGACCACTACAGGAGCTTGGCACACATGCAAGTCCACATATGCAGGCAAATAAATACACATAAAATTTACCTTAAAAAAAAGTTACTGCTTGATGTGAAGCTCTGTTTTCATATGTCCCCCAACAACTGGAGTGGGGGGCTGTACCTAAGGCTGTTGCCTGTTTATGGAATATATTCCCCTAGCTGGGCTACCTTGTCTGGCCTCAGAGGGAGAGGATGCACCTAGCCAGGTAGGGACTTGATGTGTTAGGGTGGGGGAGATATTCAGGGGGAAGCCTCCACCCTCTCAGAGGAGAAGGGGTAGAGGGGATGAGGGATGGAGGAAGGACTGTGAGGGAGAACTGTGAGGGGGGCAGGTTATATAGGGTGGGTGGTTATATGGAAGTGTTTGAAGGGATGAATGGAAAGGGAGAAATGTTGTAATTATATTATAATCTCCAAAATAAAAATAGAAAGAAAAAAAGTTACTGCTTTCTCTGTAGTCTGCTGAAGGTTACAATAGAAATAATCTCAGACAGGATCCTACAGACCTAGTGACCACTGGTACTCAGGAGGGGTTTCTTAAGCCCCTCCCACCACATACACTCTTTCAACTTGGGAGATGGCACAAGCTGGCTATCAAGGTATTTTGCCCTGGGAGGATTCTGATGTTATTCAGGATGCAGTTTATGCACAAGGAAAGTCTAGATTGTCAGAGTTACTCTAATGCCATGGAGAATATACTTTGCAAAGAGAGATATATAATCAGGGAAGGGAAGAGATATAAAGACCCGCAGGACAGGTAGAAAAGAAAGGTTAATGGTAGAGTGCTCCAGACAGCAATTACTTTGTACTTGTGGCATATCGTTTGGATTTCTAATAACACTTATTACTACTGATACTTCATAATATTTAATGCTGTACTTTGCAATTAAATGTCAAGGGAAACAAATCCTTTCATTAACACAAAATGATATTAGCCGTGTATGGTGGCAGACACTTGTAAACCCAGCACTTGGAAGATGGAGACAGTATATCCAAAGTTCAAGACCAGTCTAGGATGCACAGCAAGGTCCTGTCTCCAAAATACTAAGAGCTGGCGCTGCAGTTCAGGGACTTAGTGCTTGCCACCAGGAAAACTTCAACCCTCTTTAACATGGGCTGGGTGTTCTGGGTGGACCACAAAGCTGCTGAGCATCGAGCCTTGCATTTCTGCAGTCTCTCTGCTGCAGCTGTTAAGAGTAGCTGCTGATTAGACTGGGGAGATCTTAAACTAAGACAAAACAAAACAAAGCAATTATACCCTGGTCCCACCTTTCTAGGGCCTAGATCTGTTTATGTGGCTGGAAAAAAACCCTCAAACAAACAAACAAACAAACAAACCTATCACCTTGACTGAAGCCTAGCTAATCATGGAAGTATGTTTCCGCTTCAAGTAACTTAAGTTTTAAAACTTTCTTCTTGGCAGAGTAATTGTAATGAGCATAGTAAAAAAAAAAAAGTATTTTAGACATGTAAAAATAACTTAGTCAAGATCCCCACTACACCCAAGGCTGCATCTAATAACCAGGACTCGGTGACATCACTCACTCAGGATAACCTGACACAGTCCTAGAACCCTATGACACTCACTGGATGGTATACAAGCAGAGACCAAGAGCAATGCTCTGCACTGCACATCTGGAGAGATGCCATCTCCATTTGCCTTGTGGTTGAAGAGTCTCCCCCAGGACCCTTGAATCAAAGACTAATGTTAGAGACTGGACCTGACTTTTAGCTAAGTTGAACAGGTGAACAGCTTTGGGGAGATAGGCTTAGGATTGTATGTACTTAGGAATTTAGGGTTCGAACCTTGTATAATGACCCTCAGCATAATAACATGTAACTTGTTATACTAAGTATATGTATCTATCTTCATTCCTGCAACAGTAATATAATATCAAAATGGTGAAGATATTTAGTATCAAATACTAAGCTTTCAAAAGAAACCTGCTATCATTGCTATGTACTTTGGTGCAAATATTGTCGTGGTAATAAAAGAAAGTAGACAACACTTGGCATTGAAAAAAGAGTAGATGCTATGATTACCATCTTGCAGTTTTACATTTTATAGGTTTCTGCCATCCAGAGAGTTATCGTAGAACCAAACTTTGGAGGCCTGAAAATCACCTCCAGCTTCACCTTTAACTTGTGTAGCAATTTTTGTTGCAGTTTTCAGAACTTAATGATTCTGAGTCTCGACTGAGGACATTTCTGGAAGTCATCCTCAATTTATTGGTTTAGCCCTAGAGGTAGGGCTTACATTTTTCTCAACCCTAATTTAATAATGGTTCTTAGATGCTTGAACCTCCCTTCTAGCCCACTACCCAATAGATGTAGTGGAAAAGAAAAGGTATGAGAGAAATGGACCAGTTTAGAAATTGTTTTTTGGACCAAATCTCATTTGTATTGTCAGGAAATCAGCAGTTTAGTTCATAAGTCAGCAGTGGTAGATCAGTCCATTCGCAAACACTTCATGAATATACTAGCAGTCCAGTTCAGTAATGTCAGCAGTGGTGGCATGACCGAGCAGAAACAGGCCTCAGCCAAATCGGCATGGGCCAGCAGGAGGGATTAGGACCAGCAGGGATGCCAGGAGAAGTTCTTTGCCATGCCTCTCTCAACAAAGCAGAGATCATCGAAGACGTGAGACCAAGAAGGATTGCAAAGCTAGCTATGCAAGCAAGCCCCTCGTCACTGTCCATTGAGTCTTATTTATGCTTCCTCCTGACATCACATATCCTCCATGGGTCTTGCCTCACCACATGTCTTGCCTCAATACTTGTCTTAGCAAAAGTCCACATGAGTCTATATCAGTTGGTACCACTTTGCTAACTGGCCCAAGTTCGTAGAAGCAGCAAGATGCTCACAAGCTGTGGGAACCTCACAAGAAGTTTTTTGGTGTGTTTCTCTCTATGGAGTCACAACAAATGGAGCTCAAAAAGGTACAGTGTAAGGTGAACCAATACAGTGTATGTCACTAGTGAAAAGTCCTTCATCATACAACCTTTCATATGTTTGCTTTAGCAAAACATCCTTTCACTACTTGTGTCTGCTTCAGCTAAATGTTCCTTCACGTGTCTGCTTTAGCAAAACACCAGTCAGCACAACTGACTTTCCAAAGAATCTAGATGTTTCCACTTCACCTAGGCTTGACAGTTGTTTTAAAATTAACACATTTGGTGATTAAGTGCTCTTTGCATTAAAGAATTGTGCATTACAAAGAGCAGATGAACCTGGGCAGTATATACACTTAGCACCATGCCTATGGTAGGTACTTAATCAGTTCTGGGTTCATAGGGGCCCATTTATCAGCTGGTAGATAGTGGGTGTTTGTGGGCATGCTTTTTTCTAAATATCATCATCTCAACAAACATGCACACCAGCTATGTGCTTCTAAACCCTGGTCCTGTTCTACATAGGCCTTACCTCTACTTATCACCCTGTATTTTGTTAGAAAAACTGCTTCTCTGGACCCCAGGCTGCTCCTGAGATCCTCAGCGGCAAGCTTGTCTAGTCCTCTTGTAGGCACATTCAGGTCAGGAATGGAGAAGAGTCCAGTACTCGATCTTGTGAACAGTTAGGTGAGGCAGGAACCCTTAGGGACGAAGTCCCACATTAAGTCAGTATCAACCAAAGCATCTTTCCATTGGGTCTCAGCTAAAGCACTTTTTGGGAAAAAAGTGAAGCCTCCCAGGCCCACTAGCATTCTTGTTCCTTGTCTTTAAGACACGGTTTCAGGTTTCAGCATGAACCGAAGTGACTTTCAAACATGTGCTTCATGTCTCCAAACTAAACAGGTTTAGGAATGGAGCTTGTATCTTTTCCTCTTAAACCATGTCTTTAAATTGAGCATGCTCAGTGATTAAAAGTTAGTTTTCACTGTCACCATGACCAGGTCTTAGAATTCCTCAGAAACACATCTATGGCCATGTCTATGAAGGCATTCCAGAGGGGTCTAACTCTAGAGGAGGGGAGACTCACCAGAAAACTGGGCTATATGTCCAGGCTGTATAAGAGGGTATACAGGAGACCCAGGTCAGCCTGGAATACATAATGTGACATTGTTACAGGAGAGAGGAGAAGCTAGAGACATGGCTTAGTGGCTAATGGTATTTTCTATTCTTGCAGGCGATCCAAGTTCTATTCCTAGCTCCCATTTTGGGCAGATCAAAACCACCCATAATTCAGCTCCAGGGAGTTAGATGCCCTCTTCTGGCTTCTGCTGGCATCTGTACTCATATGTATAACCCCCCCCCCCCCCCCCCCCGTCCATCTACAAGTGCAAAAATATAATTAGGAAAAAGCAATAAAGAGTTGAAATCACTTGTCAAATGCCTAATATAGCAAGTAATTGATGTGGTTTTTCATTGCTATGATATGAATTTAATTTCTTAAAGCCATATTCTTCCAAGGGCTCTAACACTTTTTGACCACATGGACAGGCAGATGTCATTTCAATATCATCCCCCTCCTCTGGTGCAGTTGGAAGAAAGCACTAAGTAAGAGCCTAATAATTTTTTTTTTTTGGTTGTGGAGTGAATGAGCATGTAAATAGAGGGAATAATTGAATTGTGACATGAGATGAGATTTATTCATAATTCACATTTATTCAGAGGAGGTTGAGGCAGTTGTCTTAGATATATGCTAAAAAGCAACTTACTAGTATTTACAATGAGTCCAGAGTGACAGTCAACAGATAAAATGGTGCTTCTTCCAGTCCTCAGGCTACAGATACCACTTTAAATGCTTACCTGCCTTTCCTCAAGTGGACCCAGAATCCTCTGCATGGTGAAAAGTCTAAATGAATTTCTTCTCAGTCACTAGACATTTTGCAGGTGCACTTTCACCC
The DNA here is from genome assembly GCF_008632895.1 of Mastomys coucha. Taxonomy (NCBI): domain Eukaryota; kingdom Metazoa; phylum Chordata; class Mammalia; order Rodentia; family Muridae; genus Mastomys; species Mastomys coucha. The sequence continues at coordinate 31,080,870 of NW_022196904.1, forward strand.
AGGTTTACTATGCATTGTGTTGCTTGGAAATCTGTCATCTCTACCTGCATCAGAGGTGGCTAATCCTTTCCATCTACTTATCCAAAGCATACGCTGAGGATATATGTCAAAGTCTGTGGGCTCCCGAACAGTTCCTATAGACAGCCTGTCTGTCTTTTGAGACAGCAACATGACAATTCAGAGATGTACTGTAGAATTCCGTAGGAATGTCACCTCCATGATGACCTGACAAAGTCATTTATGTGTGAATGAGTCCACAATTCAACATCAACTGTGGCTTTATTTTAGTTTGAGGGAGATGGCAATGCCCCTGCAAAATTCCAATGTGAACAATTTTGTCTGCAGGCTTTGATTTTATTTAAGTGAATGCCCATTGTTGACAAGGTACAGTCATAGCGCACACTGACAAGATCAACAACATAAAACACAAGTAAATGACCATGAAGGAGATGTGAGTCCCAGAATAGCCCAACTCATCAGGGAAATGATCATTCTTTTTCTGTCACTGGGGACCTTCTACAGTTCTGTACAAGTGCTCTAAACTTAGACAGGCAATGTTGATTGAGAGACTTGTATGACAAAAACAGTTTCATAAGCAGAGAGGAATTTTTTTTAAAGGTGCAGCCAATATACAGTACCCAGGGAAACCATGAGCCTTTGTAAGAAATAAAAATTAAGTACTATAAAAGCAAAATGTACTGATTACTCTAATGGAAGTCCTCTTGGGTTCAAAATTACTGTTTTTTTGAAAAAAAAAAAGAAGAAAAATCAAATGTTCACCTTGGAAATATTAGTAGAGACAATACATTTGGCCTCCAGCTATTTAGCTGTTTTTGTTTGTTTGTTTTGTTTTGTTTTTTCAACTCTAAAGGAGTTGACTCAGCAGTGTCCTAATAAGGATGACATTGCACTACCCAGATTTCTGAAGGAAGTGTTTCAAATGCACAATCAAGAATAACCCTGCAGTAGGGTGGCACACGACTTCTCCAGAATGAGGCTGAAGATGTGCCCAAGGAAACCCAAGTTTTTAGAAAGAGCAACTAAATTTAAAAACAAATGGCTGTGCCTAGAGGCAGGGAGGGGAACTGATTCTGAACACTTCCAACCAGAATTGCAGTCCTGGCAATCGTTTCTTCAGCTGTTGGTTTTCTGTCCACTTGATGGCACTGTTGCATTATGTAATACTGTGCCGGGGCCTGATTATGAAGGTGAACCTTCATCCCTACCAAGGGCCACCTTTTCTTGCCGTGGTAAGCAGCAATGTGTTGTGGCTGTAAATCTTCTCCACTTGAAAGAACTATCTCCTGCCCCATGCCTGGAGGAAGGTTCCAGTGTCTGAAGGGGTCAGCAGGAGTCTGTGGCCTCTGGGTCCCATGAATTGCCAAATCCTGTGTGTTAATGCCGCTACTGCAGAGAAGGGCAAATCATATAGGTGTGTGTTTGGGAGAGGAGCTAGGAGGCTTTTTGTCTGGGAAAATGAACCTAAGTAGTGAGACACCTACTGCTCTTTCCATAAACCATGTGGATGGGCACCTGTGAAGCAGAGGATTTCCAGCCATCCATGCATCATGTTCTTCTTTCCATGAAAGGAACTGATGACCGGAAGTAAGGACACATGTGATGTTAATGCAAACTCGCGTGGCCAGGCAAGACTCACTTTCAAATGTGGTTCCTTTCTTCAGGTGATTAGCTGACTGCTGATTTGCAGACTGTACCCCGCACCACACCCGTGGTTACTCCCTCAACATTGCCTTCAGTTTGGGTGGGGCTCAGGCTCTGACATCATGAAAAACACCTCTTGGCACAATTTGTTGTGTTTTGACAAGCAGTAAACTCAAACTTTGCTGTGTCAAAGAAAGTCATCTTTCTAAGAGTAGAAGAGCGGGCTGCCGGTGACCACAGTGGTAGGGGCAGGTGGAGTTGTACCGCCTTTAGGTCTGAATGAGCTCCCCAGTAAACTGTGTTCCAGCTGTGTGAACCTGAGCCAGCCTAACCCCTTCTCTGAGCTTTCGTTCCTCATTAAAGAATGTAATATCCTTTGTATTGCATGGGTGAAACTGCTTGTATATAAAGGCAGCACAGTCCACCACAGAATTGCCAAATGCTGTTATATACCAACTATCAATGTCCATATGTCCAAAACCCCCATACCTCCTTATTTTTGCTTGGTTTTGGTTTGGGGTTAGTTTCCTTTAACTTTTATTTCCACAAAGGAAAACAAAGCCAACAAGGGACACGTAAGGGATCTACAGTGTAAGTCTATGTGGCAGAGTCTGAGTCTCTGCTGATGTTAGGAGACTGAATTATTGGATTGAATTATTTTCAAGCATTTATCGACTTTTTATCGAGATGCAATTCACATGCCACAGAAGATGTTGGGTGTATCTTTTCCAACCTTGACTGGTTGGGTGGTTGACTTATTTTTTTTCCTGTTTATTTGTTTATTTCCCATTTCTCATTCTGTGACTTGTGCTGACCTGGAACTCATGACCCTCTTGCCTCAGTCTTCAAAGTGATTGTATTAACAAAACTGCACTACCACTCAGGGAGACATCACTATCTCAACCAATACACAGAGCAGTCCACTCTGATTCACACAGCCCTCACCACTGTCTCATCTCACGCCATCTGCATTTTCCTTAAGCGAAGCTATGACCCGAGTGGGGTCAGCAGGTCTCAGGTTTGGCTTGTTCTTCTCTGCTCTATTCTTTGTTTCTCAGATGAGATGACCTTAGTTACTCGGTCTTCAGGTTTCCTGATCTTTATCCCACCTACTCAGACCTGTTAGTCAGGCTTTGGTTAACTTTCCTTATAATTATCATACTCTTCAAATCTGGGATTTCTTTTTGTTCCTTTTTTATAATTTTTCTATTATAGGAAAAAGATCTATGTCATTTTACTTTGCTTATATCAAATGAAACTCAACTGAGCCCCCATCACATTAGGTTGTTCTATCAAAAACATCTAAGCTCTGTCAATCACCTTCTCTTCTTCCTCTTTTTTCTTATTCTGAAGTGCTGGGGGTTCAACCTAGGGCTTCATGAAAGTTCTGTGAGCACTCTATCACTGAGCTACATCCCCAACATCCTCTCCTTTTTATAGTTAAAAATGTTCTCATGATTTATTTATTTATTTATTTATTTATTTATTTATTTATTTATTTGTGTTCATCCATATCTGCTATGGAACATGTGTGGAGGAAGTCAGAGGACATCTAGTGAGAGTCAGTCAGTTCTCTGTTTCCATACCAGTCCTGGGAATTGAACTCAGGTCATTAGGCTTGGCAGCAAGCACCTTTACCCACTAAGCTATCTCATTGTTCCCTTTTAAAAATTCTTGCTATATTTGCGTCTGTATTTATTCTTTCCTGGGGCATAGTCAGGAACCCAGATTTACATGAATGGAGGTTCCAAAGAAAGAGTTCCCCAAGCTGCTTCTGGTGACCTCACCTCCTCACATGACCACTGAAATCTGTCCTCAGTTTATCTTATTATCCAGTGAATGTTTAGAGATTCCCAAATAGCCTGGATGCAAGTAGAGGAGGCATTTGTAGATGGGTTGTCTATGCGTGTTGGGATGTGTACATAAAGTCTTAATGAGGTGGTTGACAATTGCAGTCTTTAGATTATAGCCTAGGACCTTAGGTTTAATAACCTTCCTAGAATTTGTGCTTATCTGAAACTATCTTACCTACTTGCTTTTAAAAAGAACTACAACAATTTATGGTGCTTTTAAAATTGACATATAAAAAGTTTATGTACTTATGGTGTATTTTGACATGTTTATATTATGGGACTATTAGATTAAATTAATAAACACATCTAGCACTACACGCACTGCCTCTGTGTGTGTATTTGTTGAAAGCACGACTCTCAGTAGTTGTGGAATTATTAATTATGGTCATCATTCTGGTGCTAGATTACAAAGCTTATTGCTGAAGGCTAACTGAAACCTTGTACCCTTTGATGGACATCTCCACCTTTCCCACCCTTAACCTTTGCTTCTTTACTTCAAAGAATTTCTGCCATTTATGACAACATGGAGGACTGCAGAGGACATTATATTATATCAAAGGGTGAGGATAGGGTGACAAATACTTATGATTACACTTTTCTGAAGTTTGTTTGTCACTGTGGTAGCTGTGTAGGGCCATCTCTATGTCCTGGACATATTCAGAGACTATGGCAGATTCCCAGGGTATTCTAAACTCCCAAAGAGCTATCAGAGCTTTGCAAAACTCCAGTAACTCATTCCTATGTTTCTCTCTATGCTCTGGATAAGTTTGTCATTTGCCCCACCAGGCCATGCATTGCCTAGAGCAGTCATAGTGTTCTGATAGTTTCTAGCAAGAGTATTAGACAAAAACCTTGACTCCTCTAAGCTCTTACCATTGATCCACTAACATATACAAATCTTTCTAGGTAGATCTTTCAGCAAATCACCAGGCATGTCCATAGGCCCTTTCTGTTTCTGAGATTACTGCTGAGCTAGAGCAGGATCTAGGAATGGGCCTGACACTAGGTTATAATCAATGTCCCTGTTTTTTCTTTCTGAGACTTAGCTGTTTTTCTTGCATAAATACTCCCTTGGCACTGCCACCCTTCGGTTAATTTCCAGAGGTTTAAAACTGCTGCTTCTGACTATTTAAATTTGCCAGTTCTTTTGGAGAAGAGTGAGTGAACTTTCACTACCACACATTATTTACCATACATAGGACTTACCAGCCCATCTCCCTTTGAACTTGCCATGAAACTCATCTGCCTACAAAGTACTCAAGAACCTGTCAATTTAGACCAGTGAGACCAGTTGAATACTGGCCTTAGCTACAAAACACAGCATCTCAGTGCAGAGAAATATCAAAGACAAAAGCAATTTTCATTTCATCATTAGTTAGTAAGGAAAAAATGTGGACTTAAACTTTAAATGGGAGGGTGGTGTATAAAGTTGGTAGGTACTGAATTTGCTAAAATGAAGACTTCTGATTTAGGCCCACAAGGAACTAAAAATAAATACCGTGTTGGCTAAGCCTTGCCTTTTGGGGTTGCTGGAGGCCAGACTTTTGCCTTAAAAATCTCTGGCTATATCCACAGTTAAAATGATCACATTCTCCAGTTAGGGATGGTGGTCTTTGTTCAGCCTGATACTGTCATGGGTCCTCTCACTCATTAGATCTCTCTCAAGCAGTTGATACCCATTAAAATGGTAGTCTGGTAGAGGTGGAGTTAAGGAAGACAGGTACAATGTTCAGTAGTCAGATGGGGGTGCTCAGGCTTGGGTGTCATTGTGAAGGGACTGTCTCCTCATGGTCTGTGTTATGCCTTGTAGCTTTGAAGTAGTCTTGGCTAACTTGAAGGAATTTGACAATCTGTTGATCTGATGATACTTGCAGAAGTCTGGAGCAAAGGTAAGACTTACTGTCTGCCCTGCCTGGAGGAAGCTACCAGGGCAATCGCTTCTAGGGTCTAAGAGGCTCTGTCCTGGAGGTGAGAGGCAAGGATGAGCCCCAGGGTCTAGAGCAAAAGATTCTCAATTTCCTTCCCTCAAAGCCTGGTGACCCAGCCACGTGAAGCAAAGGGTGGGAACAGAAAACACATTTTTCTATTACTTTTTTATTTTAAAAAATCCAGTGTAGTGTTAGTTTTGCCCACAGCTAAAACAAATTGCATTAAATATTAATTCATTTCTCCAGTTCTCTTTTATACCTTCTAAGTTGGTATCTTCTCCATTCATGGAACTTGGGGGGCCTGCACATGGCAATAGTTGACTCAGTTTCTTGATTCCAGGCTCTCCTGAAACTACTTCCCTAGTGATGTTTTTTTTTTTCTCTAGAAAGTTCTTTGTATTTCTTTCAATTACTAGCTACATCTACAAACTTGGTCTGATTCAGTTTCTTTTTCTGGTATGTATGCATGTTCACGACTTCACAGATATCTCATTTTTCTTCCATGGAAAGCATATATTTTCTCATGAGTAAATTTTAAAAGCTAGTGCATATTCATTGTCCAAAATAATGAGCTTCATTATGGCATTTTCATACATGTATATTATATATTGATCTGATTTTCCCTAACATTCCTCCTTTGTCTCTTCCCTCTCTCATTAATACCTTTCCTCTTTCTAAGTAGTATTCCTTCTACTTTCATATTGCTTTAAATACATAGGTCTCATATACTAATCTTTCCAAGTCTGGCATATTTTACACAACTTGATGATGACACAGCTCTTGTTATTGCCCCGAAACTGGCCTAATTTCACTCTCTTTTGTGGCTGAATTTAAATTGCATTATATATATATATATACCTGCTGATAGACACCTTGGCTATTGTGAAAAAAATGGATGGCTTTGTAAAATTAATGTGTTACTTTCTGTAAGGGAATGTTAATCTTGGAAGTATTGGTGTGGTTTTAGTACCTATGCTGATATGATCTTTTATTTTATTTAAATAATAATGGAAGAACTGACAAATTATGAATGGCTGATGAAAAAAAAGTGACTTAGAACAATTCACATATGCATGTGGCAGTGGATAGGGTGTCATTCATGCTTCTGTTTCTTCCAGGCCATCGCCGGCCTGCTGCGTGAGAGCAATAAAATAATGTTAGAAAGACTGGAAGAAAGAATGCCATATCCCAACTCACAGCACTTGTGGCAGCATGTGTAAGATCTGTGCAAGCTCAAGCCAGACAACAATCCCAGCATGGAGGGAGGTGGTGGGTGTGAAGTCCCACCCCAAGCTAAGGAGCATTTGGCAACTGACTGCTGTCTTAGTATGGGTTTTACTGCTGTGAGCAGACACCGTGACCAAGGTAACTAACTCTTATAAGGACAACATTTAGTTGGGGCTGGCTTACGGGTTCAGAGGTTCAGTCCAGCATCATCAAGGCAGGAGCATGGCAGTGTCCGGGCAGGCATGGTGCAGGAGGAGCTGAGAGTTCTGCATCTTCATCTGAAGGCTGTTAGCAAAATACTGGCTTCCAGGCAGCTAGGATGAGAGTCTTAAAGCCCACGTCCACAGTGACACATCTACTCCAACAAGACCACACTTACTCACCAGGGCTGAGCCTATACAAACCACCACAACTGCTGTTAGGAGAAGTAGAGCCAGTAAAATAAATTTAAGGGTGAGGGCCTTGGTAGTTTAATCATGCTCTAGTGGAAAATCATGTAAGAGTATAAGGGCAGAACAAACTATACTTGATAGGTTTGAAAAACCAAAAAGGGCACAAAGTTGGGTGGGTGGAGAGGGGTGGATCTGAAAGATGTTGAGGATTCTGAAAGAATATGATCAAAATACATTGTATAAAATTCACAAGAAACTAATAAAAATAAGGAAAAAAAATCTTTTTTTTTTAAAAAAAATACAACCAATGGATTTTATGTTTGAGTCTCCGTATGAGGTGTGTATACTGGTTTGTGGTTGTGCAGTTGTCTATAACACAGTGACTAAGTTCCGGTCTACAAGCTTCTCTCTTGGTTTTCTCAGTGGTAGCCTATGACATCACCTGTGGCTACTTCCCTGAAGGAGCTTCTGGCAAACGTGGCCAGGCTCCTAACCTAGAGAAGAAAGTCAGTATGAGGAAGAATGGCTGTTATTAAATAAAGATAAGAAAAGTGATAGTGCTTAAGAAGAGGTATCATTATGGAGAGGCACACCCACATGTATCAGCCCTAGCTATATATGATTTTGATGGTTTTGAAATAAAATTGTTCACAGGATATACTTTACAATCAGTCTTAAGTAAAGTAAGCTAAAAAAAAAATGTAGTGAAGTGGCCAGGCACTTTAATCCCAGCACTCAGGAGGCAGAGGCAGGTGGATCTCTGTGATTTCAAGGACAGCCTGATCTACACATTAAGTTCCAGGAAATTCAGGGCTATTACACAGAGAAACGGTCTCAGAATACCAAAGGAAAAAAAATGAAATGAAGTTTAAAAATTAGGTGAAAAACATAAACTTATATATTGGTCAGTTATCTTGTTGCTGTGACAAAATGCCTGATGAGAACAGTTTAAAGCAGGAAGATTTATTTTTATAGCTTGGGGGCACAGTCCACCATTGTGAGTGTGAAGTAGCTGCTTGTTTTATATATGCAGCCAGGCAGAAAGTGATAAATGCACGTGCTCAGCTGGCTTTTTCCTTT
>NW_022196904.1:31089021-31092726 GCF_008632895.1 Mastomys coucha
GTGTAGTCTAGGATTCAGCCAATGGGGTAGGGTTGTCTATGTTCCCAGAGGTGTATTCTAAACGTTTGCTAGTCACAGAGGGCTTATGCTTATCTGAAACAACCCTCTTGTGATTGAAGGTGTAAGGTGGGGATGTATGCTTGAGGATGAGGGTGCGTGCAAGTGAGTAATGTTGGCAAAAGTGAACTCTGAGATTGCTTTCATTCTGATGCTAAGCAAACACTTATTAGGTTAACACTCTTGTTTGGGGTGGCTCTTTTAAACAGGGGTGTCATCTCCATAGGCATTATTCCCTGGTTTTGTCTGCTTTGTCGATGTTTTTGAGCTTTAGCCAGAGAGAGATTTAAAGCAACGAGGTGGTTAGTTTTTGCCACATGGAAACAAGCTAGCTTCCTCTGGGAAGAGGGACCTCAGTTGAAAAAAAAATGGCCCCAGCAGACTGGCCTGTGCGGACATTTTCTTGATTAATGATTGATATGGGAAGGCCCAGCCCATTGTGACTGGTGCCACTCTAGGGCAGGAGGTTCTGGGGTGTATAAGAAAGCAAACATAGTTAGCCAACAATCAGTGTTTCTCCATGATCTTTGCTGTAGCTCCTGCCTTGACTCCTTTCCTGACTTCACTTCATAATGGACGATAGATTATAAGATGAAATAAACCCTTTTCTCCCTAAATTGCTTTTGGTCAAAAGTTTTTAATCACAGCAATAGAAAGCACTCTATAACAACCAGATTCTGGGTGAATGCCTTTATTTCTGACCCAACCCCCCTTAATTTCCCTTTTGTATTCTGCCTCAGGCCAACATCTCCATTTTCGTTACTTTGCTATGTGTCACAGTGGTCCAAAATACAAGCCAAAGCCTCAGTGGTGACCAAAAGGACTTATTATAAGGTGTCTGAGTGGGTAATGTGGTTTGATGAGACCTGAGGCTGGCATGGGTAGCTATTTACTCTAGTCTAAGTGAAGGCACATGCTCCCACTGAGGGAGAGAATGGCTTTGTAGGGGGGCTGGCCCTCAGCGAGATGCCATTCCAAGGTGCAGCAAAAAGGTGGGCTGCCTGCAAAATAAGACATGGACTGTGCTATGAACAGTGTGAGCATCGCACTATATTTGATGGTGGTGGTTTCAGTATGGCGTGGGCCGTTGAATCAGGCATGCGTTACCAAATGTGAAACCACACACAAGCTCTACCTTGATCTCTCCTGCCCTTACAGAACTCTTGAGTTATAAGCAGTCAGCAGACCTCAGGAAGTACAAGCTATTGAAATGAATTCAAATGGTCTTATGAAGACAGTGTGAAGAAAGAAATGGCACCAGAAAAGAACATGATCCTCTTGTGTGAAAAGAATAGTTTCTTCTGAGGTAAGGATGTTTCCAGGCCTGAAGGAATGTGTGTGGCAAGAGAGCTTCAGAGAAAGCAGAGCTGAGACATGAGTGGGAGACCTGTTCACTGGTGCCAAGCAGGGCTGAGAACCACAGAGACACCAATAGGAGAACTGAGTGCTGGGTGCTTTATGGTCACCACCAGATGAGCTTGAAATCATCAGCTATGAAACTGCAGGAGAGCTAGCCAACTACTTTGGGAAGATGGGGGTAACTGGCCAAAGTTCTGCAACTCCCCAGCATTCTTTATTACCCCCAGTGTTGAAGCTATAATCTCCACTGTGGTCTTACATTAGCTCAGCTCTAAATGGGACGCCTCTATCCCATTTGTAATGCCTCTATCTTCAAGGCTCAGGGTACTATGTGAAAGAAGAGGGACAATGATTTTAAGAGCCAGAAACAATAGGACGGATACACATAAGAACTCACAGAGTTCTTACAAGACCCGTACAAGCTTAAGCTGGACAAAAGCTGGTGCTGGGGAAGGGGAAGTGGACACTGACTCTCATCTCCAACAAAGAAAAAGCTATTTGCAATTCACACTTTCTGGGAGAGAGAAAATATGTTTTCTCCAATGCCATGCCACTGGGTTATCAACTACAGTTCAGGGCAGGGTAGCAGTATAGGTCCAACATAAAATGGACTCCTTGCTTTTTTGATGGACTTTTGTTTTGTTTTGGTATTTTCTTTTTACTTGCTGTTTTGTATTTGTTTTAACCATTGTGTTATGCTTTTTTTTTGAGAGAGAGAGAGAAAAAAAGAGAGAGGAGCATAAAATTGGATGGATATGAAGATTGAAAGAATCTGAGAGGAGTTGAGGAATGGAAAGAATATTATAAAAATATATTGTATGTAAAAATTAATAATAAAAAAGACTAAAATAAAGTCTTGAGTGATAAATCTCATTGTACTGACTTGCTGTAGCTCTGTGAGGATGCTGTGATTCTTAAGATGTCCACCTGAGAGTGTGAATTGGGGCATCTAACCCCTGACTACCACCTCTGCTGTGATCCCAGTGGGAGGAGAAAATGGGCTGTTGTAGCTTGATTTCTGTTTCCACAGATAAAACACTCCTATCACAAGCAACTCAGTGGAAGAAAGGATTTATTTGTCTTACTCGGCAGGTCACAGTTTGTCATTGAGGGAGTCAGGGCAGGGGCAGGCATTCAGCTTGAGGCAGGAACCAGGGAGAGATGCTGCTTGCTGGATATTCTGCTGACTCATGGTCAGGCAGTGTTCTTCTACACTTCAGGACCACCTGCTTCCTGAAGGTGCTGCTCATGGTGGGCTAGGCCCTCCTACCTCAATAACCACGACAGCCTCCCATAGATATGCTTGCAGGCTAATCTGACATAAGCAGTTCTTCAGTGGAGGCTTTCCTCTCAGATAACTCTGGGCTGTGCAAAGTTGACAGTTAAAGAGAACTAGGGCACAGTTCAGGGAGGTAGTGGTCCCCATGGCCTTGGCAATGGCTGGAACATAATGTCAGGATATTGGTGAAGGAGAGGCTCTGGGAAGCTATGTGTATTCTGCTTTGGGAGACAGTCAGATAGGAGGCCTTAAGTGAAGGGTCCAGGTATTTCAAGAAATTTAATGCTGACTGCACAATTTCTGACTGCGGAAGACACAGTAAGATAACTGCATCCTGCCTGGAAAGTCAGACAGCAAAGGAAAGGTACCAGGCAAGCCTGGTCTTTTCCCATGGTTGGCGTTCTTAACTGCCATGGTCAATCTGCTTAACTTTTCCATGAATACATTCAGTGAGCGATGCATTAATGGGTAATAAGACACAGCCGGATGGAAAGAATGAGGCTGACATTGTGCTTCAGAGCAGATGACTGGAATGCCGTTGTATCATATACTCCAAAGCAGCAAGAGGAGAGGATTTTTGGATGTTATCAGCAGAGTCCACAAATGACTGAGGTGATTATAACTTAAGCTCCACCTGGGAATCCTTCCCATATTCAATCACCAAACCCAGACACTATTGTAGGTGCCAGCAAGTGCTGGCTGACAGGAGCCTGATATAGCTGTCTCCTGAGAGGCTCTGACAGTATCCGACTAATACAGAAGTAGAGGCTCAGAGCCATCCATTGGACTGAGTACAGGGTTCCCAATGAAGGAGCTAGAGAAAGGACTCAAGGAGCTGAAGGGCTTGTAGCCCCTTAGGACGAACAACAATGTGAACTAACTAGTACCCTCAGAGCTCCCAGGGACTAAACCACCAACCAAAGAGTAAACATGGAGGGACTCATGGCTCCAGCTGCATATGTAGCAGAGGATGGTCTAGTTGGTCATCAATGGGAGGAGAGGCCCTTGGC
>NW_022196904.1:31092833-31129598 GCF_008632895.1 Mastomys coucha
AAAATATCTAATTAAAAAAAAAAAAGCACCATGGTGCAGATTTGTACTAAACCATTACTATCTACCCCATAAAGCTGTCTAGTAGCTGCTACTAACATTTTAAAAGGTGAACATTGTGGCATCCTCTCTTCCAGTGTGGTCAACACAGCCTTTTCTGATTAGTTTAGAGACCTTCGGGACCCTGGGCAATCCTCTCTACCAAACCAGTCACTCCTGGCAGCTGCTATGACTGCTATCCTGAAAAAGCTCAACTTTGGTTCCCATGTTTTCCAAAGAGCACAGGGATGGTTAGTACTAGAGCCCAGAGGTGACACTCTCTCAGGGTTGGGTCTTATTGAAAATGAGATGCTTGTAGGCCTCACAGAAAAATATATGACAATGACTCACTTTTAATTAGAACCCAACATGGTGACATTAGTCTGACAGCATTTGTAAATTTTCAGATGTAGAAATCGCTAGGGAAATGGCTCCAGGCATCAGGAAAAGTGATTTTTAATTGAGAAAGGTTCACACAGATCTGCAGAAAGAGAAGTGGATACATATTATCTACATTTAGACATATGTGGGTATATATTCATGAATAGACACAGCTGGATAGATATCATTATTCTTTATTTCACTGAGTAGTTAATGCCTGGATGTATGCATCGGGGAGGGGGGCATTTTATTTTATATTTCCTTTAAAAAAGTATTATTTTAACTTTACGTGTAAGAGTATTTTGCCTGCATTTATGGATATGTATATGGGTGTGCTGTGTGTCCGCAGAGGCCAGAAGGGAGTGCTGGAGGGTCGAGACCAGAGTTATAGGCCGTTGTGAGCTCCACGTGGTGGCTGAGAACTGAATTTGAGCCCTTATCAAGAGTAGAGTAGCATGTACTATTGACCACTGAGGCATGCAGTCTCAGGTTTTAAATTTTTAAAAAAATTTTTTGAAAGGGTCTCAGTATACAGCCCGGGCTTGTCTTGAACTTGCCATCTTACTGTCTCCATCCCCCAAGTGCTAGGATTACATATTTGTATTAGCACACCCAGCTTGCACTTTTTTGTCTATTTGCCTTCATCCCTTAACACTGTGACTTATTTGAGAAGTCCAGGGCCTTGTTGGTCACACTGTGTCATAGACGAATTTCCTGTTGCTGTTGTAAAAAACTGACAGAAAAAGCAACTTAGGCAAGAAAAATTTTATTTTAACTCACAATTCCAGGTGACGTCACTCGCTGTGGAGAGGATATTCCATTGAGAGGGACTGAGCCTCAATTTTCTTTCAGGTCAAATGTTTATTAAGCAAGCAGCAACATGTTGAAAGTGTGAAGTAGTGTCCATCCCTTAGCATGCTATTTTGTCTATCCAAGTTTTTCAGAGAACAGGAGGTCTTGTACCACAGAGATGGGGGAGTAGCTAACGTGTGGCCTATACTATGAGACAGAGGTAGAAGAGTAGGGCATGTGAGACTTATTAAAGGGAACAAAGGCTGTAACGACCAAATAAAATTTATATAACACGCCACTGGTTAAGATGGCTGCCTTTGGATATCGGAGGCAGCAAAAGTAAGTAATAAGTATGAGTTTTGTGTGACTTGCTAGGGAGCTAGTTCTGATAAGAAGCTACTTTTTATTATTCTTTATAAATGACCTTGGGTCTAAGGCATGCACTTTTACCCATAGCAATTTGTGTTGCAATTGTTGGCACTCCCTGCATCTCCTTTATATCCCTCATCCCTTGAGACCTTCCCGCCCTCACCTTCCAGCTCAGCTCTGTTAGCTATGCTATATGATATGGGTCACTCTTTCTCTGGGTAGGAAAGGGAAGCTTGGTTAACCTGTGACACACATACATGATAGGGTCACTCGTCTACCGGAAGTCAGCTGGCCATTTAGGATCTAGCAATCTGAAAAATCTGTCTATGGGAATGACCAGCTTCCCTGTTATGCCAGGTGGCCCCACAAATCTTTTTAAAAGACATTCGAACTTAAAACCTTCTTTGCTTTGTTTCTATAAAAGCCTTACAACACTGCTTCCATGGTGGATCATAGTATTTTGAGGAAACCTAACTCTGTGTTCCTAGAGTCATGGTGATTAAAATTTGACTCCGGAGTGAACTATCTCTTATCTCTGGGAGGTAAGAGCTCTGCTTTGCATCAACATTTCTCAACTGACCAAGGGACATGAATGCCACCCAGCACATGTTTTGGTATACGGGGATACACAGGGTTTCCAAGCACACAAAGCTGATGACCAACAAGTGTCAAGATGCAGCCGAGAGAGTGGATAGCTGCAGTTTCTTTTGTGTGAAGAACTTCATGTGTGCATCTCATTTGTAATTATAATGATTTCCCTGGAAACCAGGGACCTAGGCCTTTATTTTATGAAGTGCTAAAACTAATTACCCACAACAAATCTAGTCTCTGCTTAGTCTGTCGCTCAGACTTCAAAGTGTACATCAGTTTACCTCTTGATGGGAGCCCCTTGGCTATGGCACAGCAGTGCTTTGATCAGGGGGGGTTGGCAGGAGGGGCGGTGCAGGCGTGATGCTCAGAGCCTGCTCAAACCACCAGAGGATTATAGCTTACAGGCGCTCTCCATCCTATGCCTCAAAATCCACAGTAGAGTTCTGGGTTCTGGATTTGGAAACAAAGAGCAGAGTTGGGTCTACAGGATTCAGGGTATAGATCACTGCAAGGGGAATTCAAGAATCCAAATGCCTTGTTGACACCCAGGAAAGAACACGGTTGGCTTGTTAACAGAAGTATTTCATTTGATGAGTCATGCCTTCAGTTTCTCCTGAGGACACTGGGGTAACCCTATCCCCCCACCCCCGTACCCCCAGGTATAACTTCTTGGGTTCTTGGCCAGAAAAATACAAGAATTAAGTGAGTAATAAAATGAAGCCAGCCATTTAAATTAAAAGCAGGGAGTATATTTTAATCATACCTGGCTACAGCTTTCACTCAGTTCCCAAATATTAAAATTTCCCTTTCATTTCTTGGATGAGTAATCTTAGCCTGATTAATTGGAAGCACTAGGTCCTTGCCACTTCCACATATTATCCCTGGAGGGGATTGTGCTTCAGAGACAAATGTGAACAGGAAGTACTGTATTATCTTGCCTTGGCACAGCAAATAAAGAGAGGGAATCTGAAATCATTTATTTCCAGCCTTGGCAAACAGCCATGGGGGATCATGGCCCAGCTGTGAAGCACTGAATGATGGTGGCCATGTGGCCTTCCTCTACCGGCGGGCAGACTGATGCCCTGCTATACCATTTGCTAAGTCAGAAACATCGAACTGTTATGGAATCAATTCTAGCTGAAACAACACTCCCCTTTATCACTGCAGCTGGGCTGAGGGTGGGAAATATTCCCCCTCTGAAAAATTAATACCTTGAATCAGCCAAGCAGATGATCCAAGATGTTCTTTTTTTGGGGGGGACAAATGGTTAAATTTTTACCCAGGGGAGAGAGAATGGAGTTGGAGAATAATATTGACCTCTTAGGGTGTTTAGCAAACAAGGAACAGCAGGAATGGTGACATTTACATGTAATGCCAGTGCGGTGGCTGTTCTTGGTTGTCAACCTGCCTACACCTGGAATTAACTAAAACTCAAGCAGCTGGGCACACCTCGGAGGGATTTTCCTTCTGGTGGCAGCCTATTTAAAGACATGGAAGAAGCTTTGGGTGTTGATGTGCTTCTGCTTGCTCTTGCTGGCAACTTTATTCCTTTACTGGCATTAGAGCCTACTTTTTCAGGATTCCAGCATATACTAAAAACCAGCTGAGCACCCAGCCTCATGGACTGAATCGCTACTAGATTCTTTGGCTTTCTATTGGTAGGCAGCCATCGTTGGATTAGCTGGACCACACCCTGTAAGCCACTTTATGAAAGATTCCATTTAAATATGTCTTTGAATGAATATATGTTATATATAATGAATATAGTTATACATACTTATGTAGTTATATATACATATAGTACATATTATAGTCATAAAACATACATGTATATGTTCAATATTCTATATATATATATATACATACATGTATATATATTGATACATGTGCATATTTTTTCTATCAGTTCTGTTATTCTAGACAACCCTGACTAACAAAGCCCATAACTGAGAATCTAAAGGAGGAAAATTCTGAATTCAAGGCAGACTAAGCCTCTTAATAAAACAATAAAAAAACCTTCCAGAAGGTTTTTTTAATGGAACACTTGACACTTCTGATATACCATTGATAAGGTACACAACGATGATGGCAAATGTATTTGCTTTGGAGTTCAAACTCACTTTCTGCACCATTTCTTAAGTTTTTACAAGCCTAATTTCTAAGATAAACTAGTCTTATTTGCTAAAGGGATCCAAGAACTACCTTAAAAATATTTTTCAAATGATCAAGAAGTCAGACTTTAGGCTGGGATGTACAGAGGTTGCTATGGTTACCAGACTCGTTATACATGTCTGCCAGTGGCTGGCTCCAAATGATAGGCACTTGATTGATCCATTTAAGCACTTTATAGACAGGTCACAGTGTTAACTTTCAGTTTCTATCCTATTACCTGGGATGTGGGGATATCTCAGCAGGACTGTAAACATTTTATTTGCCTTACTGATTCTTTGAGAAAATGATTGATTTTATAATCCCTTTCATACAGGCAAGGGTTAACAAGGTCTTTGGAACTCTACTTTTCCATGGCATGCAGATGAATGATCCAAAAGACAGAGTGCCACTATTCACTCATTTCAAATGGAGTAAGTCCAGTGGATTACAAACAGATCTCCAATGAAATGCCTAGGACTAACTGGAAGTGTGTGTATGGGCATCCTGAAGACCGGCAGTAACTACCTGAAACTGGTTGCTCAGCTTCTGGCACTCACACAGAGTCAGACCATCCATGACACCCTTATCTTCCTGAGTCCAAAGGGTGGGTCTGCTGGGTCCGAATCTGTCTTCTTAAACAAGGGCATCTGTGATACAAGTCTCATTGTGGGAACACCTAGCTCCCAACCCTTTCCACTACAAATCTACTTTGCTTTGGAGAGTCATCTCTCAGTCCTTGAGGGTTGTCAGAGAAGGGGGTTGGGATCATAGGGTCAGGGTTCACTGCTATTCCCAAGCCAGGAAGAGATCCCAGAGAAGTAAGCTAACCAAAGTGTTCTCCAGTGCTTAAAGGCTCCTCTAGTTTATAGATTTCTGATGCTGTAATTCAGGATTTGGCTTTGTGAGCTCTACCTTGTCCTTAGACTAGCTCCTCCCCACCCCATATAAATTGGCTAATCATTTTTTATTCTCTATACCCTTTTAATGTCAGCTGAATCATGGTCTATCATTTAAATTGTTATGGGGACTTCTTCTTTGTGGTATAGCCATAAAGTAGTCTGGCTGATTTTAAAGAATTGGAATATCCAAAGATGTCTTTTAATGTTTGTACATTCTGGACCATTGTGCAGTCTCTCAGTGGTCTTTATAGCAGCCACCATAGGGCAACTATAGACAGCCCATAGACCTCTGTCTTTATTTGCAGTTTCATCTAAGCCTATCTGTCTATCTGTCTGTCTGTCTATCTATCTATCTATCTATCTATCTATCTATCTATCTATCTATCTATCTATTATTTCCTATAAACTTGAAGGAAGGAGTTTGTTCCTTAACTGTCTAGAAGAATGTCACTAGTCTGAAACAACCATGCAAATCCCTTTCTCCTTGCTAGTGGCAGGCTCAGGAAGGGCATGAAATATGCATTTAGACAGTGAGGCAAGAGGAGGGATAGTAGTTGGGGCAGCAGGGACAGGTGTCTCCAAAAGCTTTATAATGAGAAGGGCATTCTGTCATGGGCAGCAACATGGATGAGGCTGGAGTACATGATGGCAGGAACAGGGCTGACACAGAGGGCCCATGCTGCATGATATAATTTATATGAACAGACAAAAATGTCAGACTCAGAAGTAGAGGGTGGAATCATGCTTACAGGGGTCAGGGCTAGGGGAAAGTTTAGAGGCATTGATCACAAGGTCTGAACTTTCAGGCATAAACAATAGGTTTGGGTGACCAAATATAGAATACAGTGACTATTATAGTCTATAACAATGTTTGTATATGTGAAATTTGTCAAAAAACGTAGAGGTCAGGTGTTCTCACTGCTCATACAGGGGTCTGTGTTCATGCACATTTGTGTACACACATTCACACTGAAAACTGAGGCAAAGAATATGCCAATTTGTTTGCTTTTAGTAATAATTTCACAGATAATAATATATAACAAGACATCAATGTGCACGTGGTGGTGCATACCTTTAAGCCAAACACTTGGGATGCAGAAACAGGTATGACTTCGTGAGTTCAAGTCCAGCTTGTTTTACAAAGCAAATTCCAGGCCAGCTAGGGCTGAATAGTTAGGCACTTTCTTACAACAACAACAACAACAACAACTACTACTACCACCACCAATAAAAACAAGAACAAAAAATAACCATGTTGCATGTAGGTATGACAGTGCATAACTGTATTCCTAATACACAGAAGGCTAAGGCAGGAGAATCAAGGTCAGCATGAACTGCATGGTAAGAGCTTGTCTTAAAAATCTAATCCAATAAAATCAAAACTACCCCTCCAGACCCAGTCCTCCCCAAATCCCATCAACAAATATCATGTTGTATATCTTAAATATATATAGTTTTGCCAATGTTCTCCTTTCGGTGTCAGCTTTGCTTCCCTTGTGGTCACATCAGTGAGTCTCATCCATATTGCTCCCCGTGGCAGGATGCCCTTCTCACTGCAAAGTCACAGCAGACACCTCTCTCTGTGCACTCGGTTGCTATTTCTCTTCCTATTTCACTGTCCAAATGCATATTTTATGCCCTTCCTGATCCCGCCACTAGCAAGGAGAAAAGGATTCACATGATTGCTTCAGATCAGTGACTAAGAAAAAGACTCCGTCCTCAAGTAAACAACTTATAGGAGGAAAAAAAACCCACATAAAAGAGTATTTAGACAAAACTACAAAGCAAGATGGGAAGATGGTCAGGCCCCCTGCACTATAAAAGTAAAGGGGAAAAGTTAAAGGTATATGGAGGAAGCAGTTATTTTTTAGTCTCTGTACATTGGAATGTGACATTTCTTGGCCTGCATAAACAGCTATCTTAGACCCAAGATTGGTGCTGAGGCCAAGAATTACAGAACAGCAAAGCAGCCATGGCATGAGTCCTTGAAAATGGTGCTTTGAATCAGAATTACACAATTCTAGACATTCCCTATTTTATTCTGCTTGCAGCAGAAGATGGAAGCTCCTTGTCCCTTGAGCAGAGTGAGTTACATTTTTGATAATGTAGAGTCCATCACACTCTAGGGAGAATACAGCCTTTGTTCATCATAACAAAGATTTGTGTTGGATTTAGAAAGGAGTGGAGATAAACACGCATTGTTTTGTTTCATACTTTGTATTACTTCATGTGTCACTTTATTAGTGTATGTGGTCATGTGCACACATGCCATAGCAAACATTTACAGGCCAGAGGATAATTTGTGGGAGTCAGTTCTCTCTTTCAACCATGTAGGACACAGGGATCCAATGCAAGTAGCCAGCCTTGGCAGCAAACACTTTGCCCTGCTGAGCTATCTCAGTGGCCCTTTGCTTTTGAGAATGGCTCAGTTCTATAGACCAGGCTAGCTACTACGCCACATCTTGTTGTCTCAGTTTCCATGTGCTGACATTACAATTGCATGCCACTACACCCAGAGGAACATGAAGTTTCTGAGAGAGGATTTAAGATTGGGAAGGAGTCAAAATGGTTTTTTAACTATTCAAACGAGATTGTACTTGCTTGAGTTCACAGAATAATTAACTATAACATAATCTGTTGACAAGGGGCTGGAGAGATCGCTCAGTGGTTGAAACATTTGATGTTCTTGTGGTCTTCCAAAAGCCACACAGTGACTTACAACTGTGTGTAGCTTCGGTTCCAGGAGGTACAATGTATGAATATAAAACACATACACACATACATACATACACACATACATACATACATACATATGTACATACACATGTACATACTTTCATATATATACATATATATGAAAAACACTCATATAATACAATAAGAATACATAAATTAAAATATTTTTCTTTGTAATGCTAAAAACCCTGTCTGTGTCCTATTGATTAAAAGCTTGATCTAAACCAAGAAAAGAGGCCTCACACCATTGTAAACAAAGTTCGCAATTTTGAAAAAGCTCAGAAATACACAAGATGACATCTTTGAAGGAGAGCATTCATGGGCTCTCACTTCTCTGATTGTGGAGAGCTGAAGTGTTGTAGGATCAGAGCCAAATTACCTCATGATAGCTATAGTTACCTCAGCAGACCTGCGTTTGCATTCCCATGACTATTAAGTAAACCCCAAACTGACTCCTGGCTTCCTGAAATAAGAAGCCAAAGAACGTCATCAAATAGAATCTGACACCTACAGCAGAGGCTTCTGTATTTATTTTTAGCCTGCCTTCCTGATTCTGCCAAAGTACTCTTAAAATACTTTGATTTATTACTTTATTGTATTGTTAATAGAAAAACTTCATGAAATCCCATGTTGAAATATGACATTTTAGCCAACCTTAATTCGTGTGCCTTAGGCCATACTTATTAATATTTGACTCCAGAATAATAACAACAAATTAAACAATAAAAACTACTTATGCTATAATAAATTACATTGAATTAATAACATCTGACTCCTAGAGTTTTTGCACTGGAAAGGATAACACCTGCCATGTAGGTCGCATCATATCACTTTAAGGGAGTGATACAGTTATGTGGCATGGGGCTGATGTCATGACTTTAAAACCTTATGTTGCTCTAAGTGAGGGCATTAGGCTTTGGAACTGGACAATAATTGATGGGACAGGAAATCAAACTTAATTTGATTAGGTGGATTTGGACAACCCTATATTTCTCTCATCTATAAAATGAAATGATAATAACAGCCATGAAAATATACCAGGAAAGTAGAAAAAGCCTCTGAAAGGTGAATTTACTCTGGCAAGCACTCAGTAAATATTAGTCATTTTTGCAGGGAACTCGGATTTTTACAAAGAGGTGGCTGTCTGGGAAATCTCCACACTTATTGAGAGAACAAAGAAGTCAACTGGCAGACCATCTCACTTGCTCAGGCACCATGATCTTACTTTAAGGAGACCAAAGATCATTTGTGAATTCAGCAATGGACATTTCTTGTAATTTTAGAGAACGTAATGGATTTTTTTCCTAAAGGTCTCTGAGGTCATGAATTCTCCAGCATCCGAGAATACGTATCAGAATTTTCTGTACTTACTTGGTCCCCCGTGGAAGTCTGCCTGTTTCAGGTAGTGAGACAGACTTGCACTTGTCACGTTCTGATTATTCTGCTGCATAGTGCAATATGTGATCTACCAGATTTGGAACTCAGTGTTCAGGAGGCACAAACAACAGCAGGACCACTCTCTGAACATTTGTCGCACTAGTGGGCTTGCCCCAAGTATCCTACACATGCATCTTGGAGAAATAGCCACGTAAAACTATTATGAAGTCAACTGCATAAATGAGCTGGAAGAGACTTACAGAAGTCCAGAGTCAAAGAAGCTTGTCTCATAGGCTGGGCTGAGCATGTGTACCTCTGCTGACTCCATGTTATACCTATCATCCTTGCATATTCTGACAACCTCAATCAAACCTCAGTGTTGGTTTTCTGGGTTGGTCTGCCTCTTTGGAGATACAAGGGGAGCAGGAGAGATCCATTAACTTCTGGATCTTAGGTGCTACCTCCAGACATTTTGACATTTCAAAGATAGGAAGTTTAACATACTGTCTGGGCTCAATCCCAAGGTTATGGGTAGCATTGCTGTGGATAAGCTCCTTAAATCGATTACCATAGATAAAATAAGGCTATCAATAGTGCCTCCCTATGGGGTTGTTATAAAAAGTAATGAAGAGATACTTAGAAAATGCTGATATCTGACGCTGTTGCTCAGTTGACTCCAAGAGGGGGAAGGCTCAAAGTGTCAAAATAGAGCACCATGTCAAAGTTGTAGGAGATGGCTTCATGTCTGCTGAATATTTTGCGATTAGCATTTGATGGGTTCTTGATGTAGCTTGGAGGATTGGCACTGTCATCTGCTCATGAATGATGGATTGGGTCCTACAGTCTCTCTAGGGGTACAATGATTTGTTTATGTGCCTAGAAACCTGTGCCTTAATAAAACAAAAGGACTCATGTGCACTAACTCATGTGCTATATTCTGCATGTAACAGTGAGCATTCTTGCTATTAAATGAGTGTTAAAGATGGAAGAGAAACTTAAAGCTGAATGTCCTTTCTATAGAACACATATTACAATTTCTCCCTTTCTTTCTCTCACCCTCCCCCTGCTTCATCATGCCTTCCTTATCAATTAATAAATAACAATAATCACATCTACTATTATTATCATCTAGACTAGGTATGCAGCCCAAGCTGGGCTTTGACTTCTGCCTTAGTTTTGGGATGGCTGAAGAACCTCCATCTTATGCCAGGTATCTATCTTGGTACCCACTAGCCATTTGTCTCTTACTTCAGTCTCTGGAAAATAAGTTCTCAGTAACACTGACTTTAACTTCTGTAACTTGATTATGCAAATACCTAAAGACTGTTCTGAGTTTCTTTAACCACTTAAGTTGGCAAAACAAACCAGTTTTTATTTGTTTGCCTAGCTATTGAGGGTCTTCTTGTAGTTTTCCCTTTAAAAGCCCTTTCCTACATCCCTCTTCCATGACATGCCTTGGGTTTTAAGGCTGTCATCCTGCTAGCAGCTAATCAATAAATCTTCCAATTAAGCTGGATTGACTCTATGGTCTTTTCCCAGGAGTCACAAACTTCTTAATAGCTTTCCTTCTAGAATCCCAGGTATACACCACCATATCCAAGTCTGTGGTGGTTGAATAAAAAATGTCCTCCATAGACTCATATATTTGTGCATTTGGTCCCCAGTTGGTGATGCTATTTGGGGCTTTTATGGAACTTAGGACATGAAGACTTGCTGGAGGAAATACATCACAGGGGGAGGGCCCTCAGAGCTTACAATTTTGCCTTACTTCCAATTTGTTTTCTGTTTTCTTCCCATGGTTGAGGATGTGGTCTTTCCATTCCCTGCTCCAGATGCTTGCTGCAATGCTTCTCCTGCCATTATGGATGCTCCCCCTGGGACTGCAAGTCTTTATATAAGTCTCTTATAGTCATGGTATTTTATCAAATCAACAAAAAGAAACTAATGCAGAGACCATATTGCAATTTCTCTGTCAAATTTTAATACTGTCTTAGTTGAGTCCAAGAGGAAGGAGATTATCCTCTGTTGGATTTTGTTTCCGGATTTCAATCTTATTTAAAAGCAAAAAAAGGGTGGAGAGATGGCTCAACAATTAAGAGTGCTTGCTGCTCTTCAAGAGGACCAATGTTTGATTCCCAGCGGTCACAGGGTGACTCTCAACTGTCTGAGACTCCATTGCCAGGGGACTCAATGCCTCTTCTGACTTCCCTAGGTACTGTACAATACTGTGAAAAGACATACATGATGCAAACGTTCCTAAGCATTAAATAAATAAATAAATAAATAAATAAATACATAAATAAATAAAGTTTTAAAATCATATGGATCTATTACTTATCTCTTACAACATCTTCTGATTACTTGAAATAAATATCCACTGAGATTTGAAGTTTGTTTTTACAGAAAAGTTTTGTTTGTTTCCAGATAGAATTTTGTAAAATAGCACAGTCTGGCCTTGAACTTGCAAACTTTCTGCCTCAGTTGCCCAAGTATGAGGACTAACAGAGTCTGCCAGGGTGTTCAACTGTCTTATTCTTTATCTTCAGAGTTTTATAAAGACTGGGGCTTGAGATTTATTCTTGTGCTTATTCATTCTTCTGTGTACACTCACTTTTGACTTGTCATTGCTTTGTCAACAGGAAGCAGCACCTGACTTTCTGTCTTGTCGTGGGCATTGTGGAGAGCCTCTAGCCATAGTCCTAACCCACTGGGTGATGGTTGCTGTGGAGAGAACCAAGATATGGCACTTGTGAACATTAATGGCTGAACATGGGGAATATTGTTTGTGGACACTTTGCCTAGAAGTTTGAGTAGGTTTCTTGACAAACCTACTTGGGATTTTTCAAGATGGTAGGAAGTTTCCTATGTAGGAAGTGGTCAAAATAAAGAGACACATAAGAATGGGCTTTGTGAACATAAGTGTGGTACTAATCTGCCAAGTATAACTTATACCAAGGCCCTGAAGTTGGAACAGAGGACTTTTTGATAGAATCAGCAAGCACAGAAGATGACTGATTAGACACACAGTCTTGACAGAGAGTGATAGAGAAATGGAGTGCACAGAGAGTTAGGCTGGCACAGAATTGTCCTCCAAAACCATAAAGCACTTGGGATTAGTTTTGAAGTCAGCAAGAAGCCAAGGAAAGTTTCAGAAAAGTACAGACCATTCCAAACTCAAGATAATTAATCTAGTGGCCAGGATAAGACAAAGCAAAGATGGGAAGAAGTTTGGTTTTCTTGTTGAAGGGATAGCTGTTCATGGGAAAGAAAGTGACAGCCACGGTTAACTGTGGCTAATATGAGAAAGCAGGACTACAAACTAACAGGGCTGTGACTGCTGAGGGCTTTCAGTGCTTCAGAGTTCCACAGATCACAATTACACTGGAGCATGTTCTGGAGCAGAGAAAAGATTAACCTGTAAGTTCCTCTGCTTTCTTTTATGTGCAAGAACATCTAACTCCAAAGATAACCAGATGGCGAAAGGCAAACACAAGAATCTTACCAACAGAAACCAAGACTACTTTCATCGTCAGAACCCAGTTCTCCCACCACAGCAAGTTCTGGATACCCCAACACACTGGAAAAGTAAGATGTTGACTTAAAATCACATCTCATGGTGCTGATAGAGGATTTTAAGAAGGACATAAATAACTCCCTTAAAGAAATACAGGAGAATACAGGTAAACAGGTAGAAGCCCTTGAAAAAACACAAAAATCACTTAAAGAATTACAGGAAAACACATCCAAACAGGTGAAGGAATTGACCAAAACCATCCAGGATCTAAAAATGAAAGTAGAAACAATAAAGAAGTCACAAAGGGAGAATACTCTGGAGATAGAAAAGCTAGGAAAGAGATCAGGAGCCATAGATGCAAGCATCACCAACATAATACAAGAAATAGAGAAGAGAATCTCAGGCACAGAAGATACCATAGAAAACATTGGCACAATAAACAAAGAAAATACAAAATACAAAAAGATCCTAACTCAAAACATCCAGGAAATCCAGGACATAATGAGAAAACCAAACCTAAGAATAATAGGTGATGGGTTTGAGTCGTGGCGGGAAGCGTCTGCAGACACCAGGCCCAGGTAGTTCCATGTGTAAGAGGTTTAATTGGAAGGGGGTAGGGGGGTAGCAGCACAGGAAAAGAGAGGGGAGAGAGAGAAGAAAAAAAGAGAAAGATGGAGGAAAGTACCCATATATATATATATATGTTTTGACATAGCAGTCCAGGTAAAGGTGGGAGCTGGACCCAATGGATTCTGGGAATATGGTGGCCATTGCCCTGGCGACAGGTCTGTGGACCCACCCATATCTGCCGCAGGTTCTGGATGCTAACAATAGGTATAGAAGAAAGCGAAGATCTCCAACTCAAATGGCCAATAATTATCTTCAACAAATTTATAGAAGAAAACTTCCCTAACCTTTTTTTTCCCTAAAGAAAAAGATACCAATGAATATACAAGAAGCCTACAAACATGAAGTAGATTGGATCAGAAAAGAAATTCCTTCTGTCACATAATAATCAAAATACCAAATGCATAAAACAAAGAAAGAATATTAAAAGCAGTAAGGGAAAAAGGTCAAGTAACATATAAAGGCAGACCTATTAGAATTACACCAGACTTCTCGCCAGAGACTATGAAAACCAGAAGATCCTGGGCAGATGTCATACAGACCCTAAAAGAACACAAATGCCAATCCAGGCTACTATACCCAGCAAAACTTTCAATAACCATAGATGGCAAAACCAATATATTCCATGACTAAAACAAATTTACACAATATCTCTCTATAAATCCAGCCCTTCAAAGGATAATAAATGGAAAACTCCAACACAAGGATGCAAACTACACCCTAAAAAAAGCAAGAAAATAATTGTCTTTTAACAAACCAAAAAGAAGATAGCCACAAAAAACATAATCCCTCCTCTAACAACAAAAATAACAGGAAGCAACAATCTTTTTTCCTTAATATCACTTGATATCAGTGGACTCAATTCCCCAATAAGAAGACATATAGACTAACAGAGTGGATACTTAATCAGGACCCAAGGTTTTGCTGCATACAGGAAACCCACCTCAGTGGGTCTGACAAAGACAGACACTACCTCAGTGTAAAAGGCTAGAAAACAATTCTCCAAGCAAATGGTCTCAAGAAACAAGCTGAAGTAGCCATACTAATACCGAATAAAATTGACTTTCAACCTAAAGTTACCAAAAAAGATAAAGAAGGACACTTCATACTCATCAAAGGAAAAATCTACCAAGAAGAACTCTCTGTTCTGAACATCTATGCTCCTAATGCAAGGGCACCCACATTAATAAAAGAAACTTTACTAAAGCTCAAAGCACACATTGCACTGCATACAATAATAGTGGGAGACTTCAACACCCCATTCTCAGCAATGGACAGATCATGGAAACAGAAACTAAACAGAGACACAGTGAAACTAACACAGTTATGAACAAAATGGATTTAACAGATAACTATAGAACATTTTATCCTAAAACAGAGGAAGATGCCTTCTTCTCAGCACCTCATGGTTCTTTCTCCAAAATTGACCATATAAGCAGTCACAAAACAGGCCTCAACAGATACAATAAGATTGAAATAATCTCATGCATCCTATCAGATCACCACGGACGAAGGCTGGTCTTCAATAACAACGTAAACAATAGAAAGCCCACATACACATGGAAGTTGAACAACGCTCTCTACTCAATGAAAACTTGATCAAGGAAGAAATAAAGAAAGAAATTAAAGACTTTTTAGAGTTTAGTAAAAGTGAAGCCAGAGCCTACCCAAACTTATGGGACACAATGAAAGCTATCCTAAGAGGAAAACTTATAGCTCTGAGTGCCTCCAAAAAGAAACTGGAGAGAGTATGCACTACCAGCTTAACAGCACATCAGAAAACTCTAGAACAAAAAGAAGCAAATATACCCAAGAAGAGTAGACGACAGGAAATAATCAAACTCAAGTTAACCAAGTGGAAACAAAAAGAACTATACAAAGAATTAAGCAAACCAGGAGCTGGTTCTTTGAGAATATCACCAAAATAGATAAATCCTTAGCTAGACTAACTAGAGGGCACAGAGTATCCTAATTAACAAGATCAGAAATGAAAAGGGAGACAAAACAACAGAAACCAAGGAAAACCAAAAACTCATCAGATCCTACTACTCAACAAAAGTGAAAAATCTGGATCAAATGGACAATTTTCTAGACAGATACCAGGTACCAAAGTTAAATCAGAATCAGATAAATGGTATCTGATATTTCCTAGAGAAATAGAAACATTCATTAATAGTCTCCCAAATAAAAAAGTCTGGGACCAGATGGGTTTAGAGCAGAGTTCTATCAGACCTTCAGAGAAGACCTAATACCAATACTCTACTCTGTAAAATAGAAACAGAATGTACTCTACCCAATTTCCTCTATAAAGCCACTATTACAATGATACCTAAACCACATAAAGATCAAACAAAGAAAGAGAACATCAGATGAATTTCCCTTATGAATATTGATGCAAAAATACTGAATAAAATTCTTGTAAACCCAATCCAAGAACACATCAAAATGATCATCCATCATGATCAAGTAAGCTTCATCCCAGGGATGCAGAGATGGTTCAATATATGGTAATCCATCAACATAATCCACTATATAAATAAACTAAAAGAAAAAAATATGATCATTTCATTAGATGCTGAGAAAGTAATTGACAAAATCCAACACCCCTTCATGATAAAAGTCTCAAAAAGATCAGGAATTCAAGGCCCTTACCTAAACATAGTAAAAGCAATATATAGCAAACCAGTAGCCAACATCAAACTAAATGGAGAGAAACTTGAAGCAATCCCACTGAAATCAGGGACTAGACAAGACTGCCCACTCTCTCCCTAGCTATTATTCAATATAGTACTTGAAGTTCTAGCTAAAGCAATTAGACAACAAATGGAGTTCAAAGGGATACAAATTAGAAAGGAAAAAGTCTAAATATCAGTATTTGCAGATGATATGATAGTATATTTAAGTGACCCCAAAAATTCCACCAAATACCTCCTAAAACTGATAAACAACTTCAGCAAAGTAGCTGGATATAAAATGAACTCAAGAAAATCAGAGGCCTTCCTCTACACAAAGGATAAACAGGCTGATAAAGAAATTAGGGAAACAACACCTTTCACAATCGTCACAAATAATATAAAATACCTTGGTATGACTCTAACCAAGCAAGTGAAAGATCCGTATGACAAGAACTTCAAGTCTCTGAAGAAAGAAACCAAAGAAGACCTCACAAGATGGAAAGATCTCCCAGGTTCATGGATTGACAAGACTAATATAGTAGAGATTGCCATCTTGTTGAAAGTAGTCTACTGATTTAATGCAACCCCTATCAAAATTCTGGTGGAATCACCATCCTTGACCTCAAGCTATACTACAGAGCAATTGTGATAAAAACTACATGATATTGCTACAGTAGGCAGGCAGATCAATGGAATAGATATGAAGACCCAGTAATGAACCCACACACCTATGGTCACTTGATCTTTGACAAAGGAGCTAAAACCATCCAGTGGAAAAAAGACAGCATTTTTACAAATGGTGCTGGCTCACTGGCAGTTAGCATGTAGAAGAATGCAAATCAATCCATTCTTATCTCCTTGTACAAAGCTCAAGTCCTAGTGGATCAAGGACTTCCACATAAAACCAGATACACTGAAACTAATAGAAAAGAAAGTTGGGGAAGAACCTCGAGCACATGGGCACAGGGGAAAATTTCCCGAACAGAACAGAGCTTATGCTCTAAGATCAAGAATTGACAAATGGGACCGCATAAAATTGCAAAGCTGCTATAAGGCAAAGGGCATTGTCAATAGGACAAAATAGCAGCCAACATATTTGGAAAAGATCTTTACCAACCCAATATTTGATAGAGGACTAATATCCAATATATACAAAGAACTCAAGAAGTTAGACTCCAGAGAACCAAATAGCACTATTAAATATGGGGTACAGAGACAAACAAAGAATTCTCAACAGAGGAATACCAAATGGCTGAGAAGCACCTAAAGAAATGTTCAATATCCTTAGTCCTCAGGGAAAAACAAATCAAAAGAACCCTGAGATTCCACCTCACACAGCAGATGCTGGCAAGGATGTGGAGAAAGCGGAACATTCCTTCATTACTGGTGGGATTGCAAGCTGGTATAACCACTCTGGAAATCATTTTGGCGATTCCTCAGAAAATTGGACATAGTTCTACCTGAGAACCCAGCAGTACCACTCCTGGGCATATACTCAGAAGATGCTCCAACATGTAATAAGGACACATGCTCCACTATGTTTATAGCAGCCTTATTTATAATAGCCAGAAGCTGGAAAGAACCCAGATGTCCCTCAACAGAGGAATGCATACAGAATATGTGGTACATTTACACAATGGAATATTACTCAGCTATTAAAAACAATTAATTTATGAAATTCTTAGGGAAATGGATGGATCTGGAGAATATCATCCTGAGTGAGGCAACCCAATCACAAAGAAGACATATGGTATACACTCGCTGATAAACGGATATTAACCCAGATGCTTGGAATACCCAGGATACAATTTACAATCCACATGAAACTCAAGAAGAAGGAAGACAAAAGTGTGGATACTTAGGTCCTTCTTAGAAGGGAGAACAAAATACCCATGCAAGGAGTTACAGAGATGAAGTGTGGAGCAGAGACTGAAGGAAAGGCCATTCAAAGATTGCCCCACCTGGGGATCCATCCCATATACAGTCACCAAACCCAGACACTCTTGTAGATGCCAACAAGTGCTTGCTGACAGAAGCCTGTTATATCTGTGTCCTGAGAGGCTCTACCAGTGCCTGACCAATATAGAGGTGGAGGCTCACAGTTATCCATTGTACTGAGCACAGGGTCCCCAATGAAGGAGCTAGAGAGAGGACCCAAGGACCTGAAGGGGTTTGGAGCCCCATAGGAGGAACAACAATAAGAACTAACTCGTATTCCCAGAGCTCCTAGTGACTAAACCACCAACCAAAGAGTACACACATGGTGGGACTCATGGCCCCAGCTGCATATGTAGCAGAGGATGATCATCAATGGGAGCAGAGGATCTTGGTTCTGAGAAGACTCTATGCCCCAGTGTAGGTGAATCCTAGGGCCAGGAAGCAGGAGTGGGTGAGTGCGTGGGTAAGCAGGTGGAGGAGTGAGGGGATAGGTATTTTCTGAGGGGAAACCAGGAAAGGGGATGGCATTTGAAATGTAAATAAAGAAAATATCTTATTACAAAAAAAGAAAGACTTCATGCTGTTGTGTCTCCATTTTTAGTGGGAAGTTGGTCCACATTCCCGCATCATCTTCTTTTTTTTCTTTTTTTTTAAATTAGGTATTTTCATTATTTACATGTAAATTTCTCCTTTCCCAGTTTCCCCTCCAAAAAACAATGAAACAAACAAAAACAACAAAAACAAACCCCTGTTGCCTCCCCCCTCCCCATGCCTGCCACCCCACCCTCTCCCACTTATTGGCCCTGGCATTCCCCTACACTGGGGCACAGAACCTTCCCAGGGTCGAGGTCCTCTCCTCCTATTGATGATCGAATTTGCAATCCTCTACTATACACATGCTGCCAGGACAATCAGACCCCTACATGTGCAGTACTTGGTTGGTGGTTGAGACCCTGGGAGCTCTGAGGGTACTAGTTAGTTCATATTGTTGTTCGTCCTAAGGGGCTGCAAACCCCTCAGCTCCATTGGTTCTTTCTCTAACTCCTTCATTGGGGACCCTGTATTCAGTTCAATGGATGTCTGTGAGCTTCTACATCTGTATTAGTCAGGTACTGTCAGAGCCTCTCAGGAGATAGCTATATTTAGGCTGGCTTGCCCTTCCTTCAGTCTCATATTCATATACCCAAAAGTCCCCTGCCATGTGGACTTCATGCCTACCAGTCCCTCTTACAAATGATTCCTCTATTCATTCATTTAATAGGGTGGTGGGGCTTTATACGCATGCTTTTAGTTTCCTTTTTTGTAAACTAATGGGAAATATAACATAGTTTCATTGAAAAAAATCTAAGTAAATAAATTCACTTAGCAAAAGATAGCACAGGAAACAAAATTAGTAAACATTTTCTGTCTGTTTTAGTTTTATTTTGTTGGTATGACAAATATGATGACCAAAAACAATTTAGAGGAAAAAGGAATCCTTTTGGCTTATACTTTTAGGTCATAGTCCTTTATTGATGGAAGTCAAGGCAGGAGTACAAGCAGGAGCTTGAAATTGAAACTACTAAGGAATGGTATATGCTGGCTCACTCACAGATTTATGTCTGGCTAGACACTACAAAGTGCAGGACCATACGTCTAAGAAATGGTGCTATCCATAGAGGGCTGGGCTCTCCTATATCAATAAACACTCAAGATAGCCCATCACAGACAAACCTATAGGCAAGTCTGAACATGGCAATACCTCATTTGAGACTCCCTTCTCAGGTGACCCTAGTCTATGTCAAGTTAACAACTAAAGCTAATTAGGATACTTCAATTTGATACGTAAACATACAGCTTTAATCTCTAACAATATGTTTCTTGTCTCCAAGATCTCATGTTAATACCATAAAACAAAAAACAATTCAATTTGTAAAACTTTCCCAGTCTTTAAATATTTCAATACTTTAGAAGTCCAAAGTCTCTTTAAAACCCCAGTTTCCTAACCATGGGTTCCTGTAAATAAAAAGCAAGTTACATTCTTAAATAGGCTTATTTCACAAAAGATGATCAGGGCCATGGCAAAAATCAAAAACAAAACATAAGTGTTGAAAGTAAATTCTTAAATAGTTCAATGCCCAGCATGTGGAACCCACTAATAACCGTATGACCCCAAAAGGTTTGGACAGTCCTATTTCTCCGTCTGTATCACTTGTAGCACATATGTATGCTTGTCTTGTGGGCTCAGAATATACTCCACATATGCCACTGCTCTTGCTGACTACCCCACAGACCTGCCATCTCCAATACAATAGGGTTTCTAGGGCAACTGAGTCTGCATCTTCACCAATGGCTTCTCCTGGCCACTGTTCATGGACTCTAACCCTTTCACACAGTGCCAAGTCTCAGTTTCTCTCCATACTCCCTTCAATCCTGCTGCCTTCATGCCTTCAAAAATCAGTAACATATGGGTGACTCTTACACACTAGTGACGTTTAGCTGCCAGCTTGAGATCCTGTCTTGGACCACAGTTTCTGTGTGCCAACACTGAGAAAACATGTTCCTCTTGACCCAGTGAAGAACAGATGATTTCACTTCAATGGTATTGATCATATATTAGTCACAGCTGTTTGTTTAGCCACTGAGGGGCACACACAGAATCTTAGCCAAAATATTACAAAATGCCTGTTGACTCATGTGATAGTTTGCATAGGTTTGGCCCAGGGAGTGGCACTGTTAGGGTGTGTGACCTTGTTATTATAGGTGTGTCACTGTAAGCATGGTCTTTAAGACCCTAGTCCTAGCTGGCTGCAAGTCAGTCTCCTCCTAGCTGCCTTCAGATAAAGATGTAGAACTCTCAGCTCCTTCTGCACTATGCCTGTCTGGTCACTGTTGTGCTCTGCCTTGATGATATTGGACTGAACCTCTGGTCCTGTAAGCCAGCCCCAATTAATGTTGTCCTTATAAGAGATGCTTTGGTCATGATGTCTGTAAAACACTATGGGTGCAGTAAAACCCTAACTAAGAGCTCAGTTCAGCTGGTGTTCATGCTGTCTTCTGAAACCTTACAAGCTAGGCCTCCTACAGTCTACATTTCTCTCAGAACGCATACCTTTCAAGCTGCCACAAGAACAGCCCATTATGCTCTTACTTCTTCCAGCAAAAACCTTACAAATCCTTCCAACAAAATAGCCCAGAAGCATAAAAATCCAAACAGCTAAATTCATCACAACAGCACTCCACTTTTCTAGTATGAAATTATGTTTAGTTTCATTCCATCAAGCGGATTAACACCATGATCAAAAAAGGAGGAAAGGATTTACTTGGTGTCAGGTATGACATGGTTGCCAACGTGGTTCAAAACACAGTTTTGGCTGCTGGAGCACCATCAACCTGAGTAATGTATCTCTGGTTTTCTAGCATATGATGGTACTGCTCTTTCTTGTATGCTTGCCTGTTTTGCCTCTTTCTGTACCATATTTGCCCTCAAATACAACTCTGGTAAAATTTTCTGGGAAAATGATTGAGGGTATTACTAGGGAAGGAAACAGCTCTGATGTCCATTACGAACAAACTGACTTGGTCCTGGCCATTCAAGCAGACAACTAAGGCATATAGGGACAAGGGTTTCTAGATGTGGAGGCTGACTGACTTAGTTGTTCTCCTCGAAATCTTAAGCCAACTCATGATGATTGAGTTATATCAGGAAATGTTTTAAACAGGAAATGTTTTTGAGAAACCTGAAGCTTTAGAAGTTAAGAGAATTGAAGACCCCAAGGAAAAGGAATAATGGGCCTGGTCACTAAGGACAGGGATGTCCATGGAAAATACAAGGGACAAGATCAGGGAGAAACAGCTGAGTCTACTGGATTTATGAGCAATGGTAAGAGCCCCCACAAGAGAAAATCTCTAATAATAGAGAGTTTGATTCAAAATATTATAGAGGAAAATTGGCAGATATATGTATAACAAAAAAGATAAAGGATGACTAGAGGAATTTGGTCCCTGTGAGAGGGCCATAGCATCAGTAAACTGAACTTCCTGGAAAGATTGGAACATACTGATTTGACTCCCTGGCATTGCCTGCCTAAGGAAATTAGGGTACACATTTTAAGAGACAGAATTTGGGCTTGTGAGGGTATCCTGGGGGAATCTGCAAGAGGAATTAATATAGCATATGGAAAAGATTTTGAAAAGCACTGTAGAAATAGATATCTGGATGAGCTTAATAAAGATGTTTTGCTAATTTAAGACAAGTTAAAAATATTAACATTACCCTGACCTATTTAGCACCTTTTTGTTCTTATGCTAGTGTAATCACAAGTTTATGACTAGTTGACTTGTGATGTGGAGGTTTTTCTGAGAGTTAAAATTAATGTATAACTTGCTTTAGCAGACACTGAATTGTGACTTGTGCATTGTGCTTACTGTAACATAGTTACATGGCATTTTTCAGGAAAAATAATAGGCTTAAGGAAAATAATGAAAAGGTTTTTGATTATATATTATTGTATAACAAAGAAGTGTGTAATCAATAAAAGACTGAGATGAATGAAGAGAGAACAAGAGAGAGGTAGGGGGAACATGAGAGAGGGAGAGAGGGAGAGTGGGAGGGAGGGAGGGAGGGAGGGAGAGAGAGAGAGAGAGAGAGAGAGAGAGAGAGCTGAAAGCTGTCTCCAAGCACAGCTTTAGAACAATGAGTCACCTGTCAGCTTGTCCCTGTATCATTGCCTGAGATTCTGATTTCATGCCAGTCCAATTATCCCATTCTCAAGAACTCTGAAATGAGTGAGGCTGGTCCTCACCAATTTGACTTATGCTTTAAGGAGGAACCTTACTTTCTGGCTTATTCACTAGTCCATACTTAGCTAGCTTTCTTATATAGCCCAAGACCACCTACTCAGGAAATGGTGTTGCCCACAGGGGGCTGGACATTCATATCAATTAACACTAAAGACAATTCTCTATAGATATGCTGACAGGTCAATCTGTTCTGGACGATCCCTCAATTGAGACTCCTTTCTCAGATGACTCTAAGCTCTTTTGAGTTGACAAACTAACTGGGATACTAATATAAATATTTCATTAAAATCATTTTTTTCAGTGCTGAAAAATATTTAAAACTCAATGGATCAAAGAGTTTTCAGCTTTTAGATTCAGTTGCATTCGAGAACAAGGGTTGAATACAATTTGCCCCCCCCCCCCACTCATCTGGAAGGCTGGTCCTTGAAGTGAGCCGAGGAAGGATTGACAGGGTGCTCCTCCAGGAAGCTATATAGAACCTGGGACCAGACACTCATGAATAAAGGAGAGCAGCTTTTCCTTATCTAAAACAGTTAGCTGCGGTGAGAGTCAGGTTCCTTTCGATTTCTTTTTTCATGCACCACTTTTGTGTGTGCCTCTACCAGATAACCATAAGACATTGAAATGGTATGCTACAGACCTTGTTAAAGGTTGGTCTACAGATAGTGGAGTTCCAAGACTTCAGAACATAAACTAAACAAATCCAATTAAAAGAGTAATATATTGACTTGGGTTCCTTTCCGTCTGTCTGGGCTGGTGTCCTGAGCAGACCTTGGGTGCAAGCTCTGCAGCCTGTCCCACAACACACAGATGAAGCTCCACTCCCAGGCACTCTGACACATCCAAGATCAGAGGTGAGGAGGAACCAACATCTGTCCCAACACTGGGAGTAACTGGGACCAGTGGGACCAGGCACACAGGAACTCGGCCAGCCCAGTTGACTCAGGTTCCTTCAGTCTATCTGGGCTGGTGTCCTGAGCAGACCTTGGGTGCAAGCTCCGCAGCCAGTCCTACAACACACAGAGGAAGCTCCACTCCCAAGTGATCTAACAAACCCAGAATCACAGGATCCCAGAATTATAGGATCACAGAGACAGCTTGACTCTGAGGAGTTCTGACACAACCAGGATCACAAGAAGGACAGGTTCCAGTCAGATTTAGCAAGGGCAGGTAGCACAAGAGATAACCAGATGGCAGGGGGAGCAAGCATAAGAAAAAAAAAAAAGTCACTTGGCATCATCAGAACCCAATTCTCCCATCATAGCAAGTCCTGGACACACCATTACATTGGAAAAACAGATTCAGATATAAAATCACTTCTCATGGTGATGATACAGGACTTTAAGAAAGACATAAGTAGCACCCTCAAAGAAATACAAGAGAACACAGGTAAACAACTAGAAGCCCTTCAAGAGGAAACACAAAAATCCCTTAAAGAACTACAGGAAAACACAATCAAATAGGTAAAGGAAATGAACAAAACCATCCAGAATCTAAAAATTAAAATAGAAACAATAAAGAAAACAGAAAGAGAGACAACCCTGGTCATGCAAAACCTAGGAAAGAAGTCAGGAGTCATTGATGCAAGCATCACCAACAGAATAAAAGAGATAGAAGAGAGAATCTCAGGGGCAGAAGACACCATAGAAAACATTGACACAACAGTCATAGAAAATGCAAAAAGCAAAAAGCTCCTAACCCAAAACATCCAGGAAATCCAGGATGGAATGAGAAGATCGAACCTAAGGATAATAGGTATATAGAAGAGAGTGAAGATTCCCAATATAATGGGCCAGCAAATACCTTCAATAAAATTATAGAAGAAAACTTCCTTAACCTAAAGAAAGAGATACCCATGAACATAAAAGAAGCCTACAGAACTCCAAATAGACTGGACCAGAAAAGAAATTTCTCCCGTCACATAATAATCAAAACACCAAATGCACTAAACAAAGAAAGAATTTTAAAAGCAGTAAGGGAAAAAGGTCAAGTAACATATAAAGGCAGGCCTATCAGAATTACACCAGACTTCTCACCAGAGACTATGAAAGCCAGAAGATCCTGGGCATATGGCATACAGACCCTACAAGAACACAAATGCCAGCCCAGGCTATTATATCCAGCAAAACTCTCAATTACCATAGATGGAGAAAACAAGATATTCCATGACAAAATAAAATTTACACAGTATCTTTTCACAAATTCAGCCCTACAAAGGATAAGAGCTGGTAAACATCAACATAAGGAGCAAAACTACACCCTAGAAGAAGCAAGAAGGTAATCTTTCAACAAATCCACATAAACCTAATTCTACCTCTTAGAACAAAAACAATAGGAAGTGACAATTACTTTTTCTTATTCTCTTAATACGAAAATTAATATTACCAACATATCCTAATTGATTGAAATCCAATAACATGAGGAATTGGAAATTTGTTGATTGTCATCCAATGGTCTCTCTAATTTGGTAGTTGGAGAAATAGGTCCAACATTGTACAATATATATACATTTTCAGCTTGTTTGTTTGTTATAGTGTCTGGCTGTGTACAACATAAGGGTCTTGAAATCTTGCTTCTCCTATCTCAGCCTCTCTATTAGTAGTATTGTTTATTTCATGTTTTTACACTCTACTATGGTTTTCAGAATAGCTTATATATTTAAAAAGTATTTATATACCTAAAAGAAACATAGACAATTAACTAGGGAGGTTGCTTGTAAGAGAACAACAAAGAGTGAGAGTGAATGCTTTGCTTGACGTTTGTAACTCTTGTATCAAGTTTGAGGAAGAGGACTTTATAAGTTACTCTTTCTCTGAGATGAATACTTTTCCAAATTATCACAGCTAATGAACCAAATTCTTGCCCTCACCTAATGTCTGTGCCACCCTCACACAGAACCATTGTTCATTAAAACAGTTGGTGAATGACTTTATGGATAGACCATCTTAATACCTACACCATTTCTTAAATGAATGTAACCTGTTCTCTGTGGGCTGAGAATAAAGTCACTTACTCAAGTCAAATAGCTTTGACCATAGCAGGAAGTCTGTATCCAAAAATCAAGCCTACAATTCATTTCTTGGTGCAGCAGAACTATCTACTCTCAGCTTAGCTAAGATGGACATAAAATCTTTTGGTGATGTGAGGGTCATTGAAGTACAGCCTTATTGCAATGAAATCGAATGTCTAAAAATTGTTCTTATTTTGGGCTTGTACCACAGTAAAAGCCAAGATTTTAAACTCTACTATATGCAAAACAAACAAAATGAGTTTATATATTTATGTTCATTTAAGAAAATTCAAGTAGTGATGTATGATTTTGAAGTATACAGTTAATATGTTTGGAGTTATTTAAAGTTTATATTGAGAAAAATGTATTTTCACTATTGCTGTAGATGAGCATCTACATAAGACTGTTAAATTGATTGTTGTTTTGTAACAAATAACTTTTATAATACTCATTTTTCTTGTTATAATATTTTATAAATTTTAAGGAATATGACAAAAAAGATATTGTGGGTTCTGAAGGGGGTCTTTGGGAGGAGTTGGGATACAAAAGGGACACAAGAATGTGATTTAATTCTATTTACTTAAAATATGTTTTTAAATGTTAACAAATTCAGACTAATTGAAATCATGTAACTTTTCTTATCATAATGCAATAAAAGTTTTTTAAAAAAATAAAATAAAATAAAGAGTAATCTATCTAAACATCAGAAATTTTATTTTATCAAAAAAAAAAAAAGAAGAAGATGCTAAGGCAGCATGTCAGTAAAGTGACTTGACAGATTTTCCTGTCTGGACCCTGTAGTCAATTATGATCAGAGCATCCTCTTTCACAGGGGATAGCTAGTGAGAAGTGTGCCTGAGGAGAAGCCACTGGTTTCTGAGTCCTAGCAGACTCCCTGTTTCTCATGTGCCCTGTGTTGAAATTGGACTGAAGACTGATTCTGGCAAACACATAACTCATTGGAACATGATTATGCAGCCTTTAAGACTTCCTAGCTTGAAGGATTTGATTCTTCTGGGCAGAAAGAAATGTCTGCAGTTTATGAAAGCTCAATGAGATGACAATGCTGGTTTCTGCCTCCAAATCCCCAGAACAGTTATAAAACATGACTTGACAAAGGACCTTTTTGGCTTGTAGCAGGTAGAAAATGAAATGTCGCAAAAGTGGGGGAGGAAAACCTCAGGCAGCTTGCACTGAGATATTAAAACCCAGAATTACTGTGATTGGCAGTGGTAGTTCAGGAGATCTGTCTGCTAGGGTTGAAAATAGATTTCTACCTAGGACAGACCCAGTTCCCAGGAGGCAAGGAGACAATCTGCCTCAGGGATCTTTATGGCCTGGGAAATAGTCTTTCCATCTTAGCTTTGGCAGAATATTCCATAATAGAAAATTTTCGTCCATGTCCAAATTTTCATATGAAAACCACTGGGCATGCAGAATCTTCTTCATCTTTGCTCAAACAGGAGTCCTGAGAAGAGCGAGCCCCAGAGTGATTGCTAGTATTTTGTCTGAGGCATCTTGACTCTCAAGGCTCAGCAAAAGTAACCCATTCACATTTTCTGACCCTTATTGTTTCTTTAAGGTTGTCTGAGAGCCAGATGTTAGACAGGACCTGAGCTGCACGGCTTCATGACTGTCTTGCATATGATCCCACCAGTCAGTGTGAGAAAAATTTAGTTGCAGCTGGTGCAGTAAGTTCCCAGAGTTCTCTGTGCCTAGTAGAGCTAAGTTAACAAAACCTCTTGACATCCAAGGTCTTGGCTGACTTGCCTCACCCTACACGTCATGATTTCTTAAACCAGCCATGCAAGAAAGGATCCCTGACCTCCACTGACTGAAGCCAATCACCAATTGGCTTACTTATGAGAGGAATTTTTATGCATTTATGTCTGAAGGCTCTCACAAGGTAAAGTTCCACTGACAATATCCCCTAGCTCCAGATACACAGCAGGAGTCACAAGCAGGGAGGGCCCCAAAGGAGAGAGTTTGGGGAATGCTATGCCTGCCATTTCCAGGTACTTCAGCTAGGGCTGGGTAGGGCTCAGGGTCTGACTTTAAGAACATAAACATGGCCTGAGCTCCTCCTAGGGCTCTCCAAAGGCTCCTCCTGGTTTGTGGTATCTCTCTTAGAGACTAAAACTTTACCCATGCCATTCACAGATTTTTACAGACTGGTACACATCTAGCCTATTTTACTTAATCGTCAAAACTATTCTGTGAGGGTATTAGTTCTACTGCCATTTTACACAAGAGAAACACTGAGATTCCCCCTTCCCAACTGTTCCAGTGACTTTTTGTTGTTTTGTTTTGAAACACAGTCTTGTCACATAGTCCAGGCTAGCCTCAAAGGCCATGATCGTCCCATATCAACTTTCTGATAGGCTCAAAACAGCATTCTTTCGTCTTTATATTTTAGTTTTTGTCTACTGTGAGGGCTGAAAGAAGCTGTACCAAGGAACTCAGGGTAGGCACCTGTTTCAAAATGATAGAGCCGCTTCCTTTAGTCCCTTCCCACCTGCTTCTGTCACCTTTTTTCCCTTTGAGTTTCCTGACAGAATCAGGGACAGTGGCTGTCTCCTGAGTAGGAGAGGTCTCTGACCATGCAGGTCACATTGCAAGCTGCATTAGGCTGGAAGACCACATGGCAGGTGAGTGTGTGTCCTTTCCAAGGGACATTTAAGCTCCCCAGTGAAAGGAGGTATAGGGAGGGAACTTTACAAATTAAAGTAGAAAATGTATTTCAATAAACTGGGCATTTGCAAAGTCAGCTTTCTGCATACTGTTCAGTTGGTACTGTTTATGGATGTGCATTATGTCCAATCTGATAGAGGTTTAGAATCCCTAAAACTCAGTTAGATGCTGGAGGTCCACACAGTATAGGCATAAGTATCTTCCCTTTTGCATGTTGCTTCCTCTCTTGGTGATCTTTGCTTGCCATCCAAGACAGAGTTCCTTCCTAAACTGGACTGTGTGGTCTATTCCTAGGGCCCAGAGGACCAATCTGTATAGCCCCACAATGAATTTGCTGCCTTAGCAAATCAGAATGGAGAGTGAGACAAAGGCGCAGAGCCACTCCCAGAGTATCTCCTCCATATATATAGGTGCTGATTTCTGAGTGTCATATTTTACTCACCCAGTTAAGTTTATTACAGTTTCATAGTTATATCTGGTGGACCTTTGTTGATAATAAAAGGTAGCCTGAAGCAAAAGAAAAGATAATGGCTGATAATTAAAAGAATAGAGATCTACTCTAGTGCTTATGGGCTATGATCTTGAACAAGTCAAGTGGCTTCTTTGGCTTCTGACTGAATTTCTCTGCTTGGCCTCAAACTAATTTTGGCAATATGTTCTAATCTTCTGGCTCCTTCTCATTCTCTGGCTCATTCTGTCTTTCTCTGAAATCTGTCTCTATAAAACTATACCAGTAAAACAGATTTCTCCCTCCTCCCCCACCCTGCCTTAAGTTGCTTGCCTTTCCTGTGTTGTTCTTGCGAGAGTTGAGTGTATCCTATCTCTGACTCATTCTGTCAAATCTTTTTCTCATTAGTCTCTTTGTTTGCCTTCCAAATAGACATCGTTTCAAACATGGCTGCTTATTTCTATAAACTAACCTTACTTACATTGTTTGGGATTAAAGGTGGTACTAAGGGTGTGTCTACATTCCAACCAGATCACGCAGACCTAGCTAGGTCTTTGGATGTGACCCTTTGCCAGAGCAGCCATGTTGCTGAATTAACATTTCTCTACAGAAAATCCCATGGAAAATTATCCAGCCCTATTCTAGGAGCCAACAGTCAAAGCCCCAGATACCTTCATGCAATACTTGATTCTGGAGAGTAGTTAACCTGAGAATAGCTCCAGCCAGCTGGAATGAAGACTTTCAATTGGCTATAAGCTGTGTCTGAGTATTCATCTGTGGTAGGCTCACATAACATTTGCTAACAGGGTATGTTATTTTAAAAATGATAGAAATTTCAGGGCCTGGAGACAAGCCAGAGGAAGTAAGTCTCAAGAGGCACAATTAGTCTAGTAGATAAGCTTTATGTATTGTTCATAAATTGGTTTTTTTTTTTTTTTTTGTTAGCGTAGTTGGAGTTTCTTAAAAAAAATTTAATACATGTTTTAAGTACTAAGATTGAGGGAAGATAAACACTCAGGTAGAAAGTAAGACACCCTGAGAATGTAGGTATGGACTTCTCGAAGGAAAGTCACCAACAGGTAGTTTTAAAGGAAATTTAAAGATAGCCCAAGGTTAGATTTTGGTCCTTAGCCTGCAAAATTTTATTTTTCCACAACCATGAAATCCTGCTCAGTCTCCAGTCAGTAAGCCAGTCTTTCAGCCAGTCAGGTCAGTCTAGAATTTCAATACAAACATGGCTTCTTCAGAAAATTTCAGTTCACACATGAGTGGGTGGGTATCATGTCATGTCAAGGCATCTATGGCCTTGGCAAATTCTATTTTATTATTGTGTTAAGATCCCAGTACGAGGAAGCAAAGATAAATGTCTGAGGATGGTGTAGGTGCCTGTGAGATAAGCAGAGAGGATGTATGGTGAGCTGAGAGTCAGGTAAGTTTAGAATAAGAACCAGGGTCAGGGCTCTAATTGATGCTGGGAATAATGGAGCAGAGGGTAAGGAAGGAAGTGAAAGAAGCAGAAAGCAGGAGACTGCTGTGTTGCTGTGTGAGATGACAGAGGGAGAGGCCTTGATTGGGATTTCACAAAGTAGAAATTGATACTAAAAGCATTATTGCAGAGAATGGACTGAGGAGTGAGGATAGGGTGTAAGGAGAGAACGGTCCAGACTCTCAAGGGGTAAGATTTCCCTTGAACCAGCATAATGGCTATCTCCTCAGGAGACAGGAAATAAGAAAGTGAAAGTGGGAAGAGACTCAGGAAATTAGAAGAGGGAAGATGGCCTCAGTGGGGCTTGGAGGGGCAGATATGTACTATTCTGAGATCCTTCAGAAGGGTGTTCATTCCTGAAGATCCTGGCTAGCGAGAGGCAGCAGGTGAGCTAGGATTTCTCTCCTCTGCAGAAGAACAGGTTTCCTCTTTTTCTTCATCCTCCAACTAGCCACAATTATTTTCACCCCTAGAAATTCAGGAAGCTCCTCAGTGGGTCCTCTTTGTGGGACATTGTGGTGGTTTTAATATTCTTGGCACATGGAAAGTGGCTACCCAGTATGGAAGAGACCCTTGTTCTGGCTGTCTTTGCATCAGGATGTAGAACTCTCAGCTCCTTCTCCAGCACCAATTAAATGTTTGCGTTTTTAAGTGTTGCCTTGGTCATGGTGTCTCTTCACAGAAATGGAAACCCTAAGACAGACATCTACAAGAAGGATATCAGAAGCTTACTTGGGAGGGGGGAGAAAGAAGAAGGGGGCGGGGTGAGTTGATACTGGTGGGGATTGGGAAAGACAGGGGTGTTTTTGCCTCCTTTTAAAGCAAGATCCGATGAGGGAGTGCTGGACCAGCAGGCTCTCATGGCCTTACTGGACATTGAATTAGAGTTCCCAGAATGATAGGCTAACACTCTACTCCTGTGCTATATACTCTAATGCCCTCCCCCTTAAAATAACAACACTTTTTAGTTATCATACAAAATAATGGATTATAACATTTTCACATGCTTATATCATTGTACATGTTACTTTTCTGTTGCTGTGATAAAACACCATGACCAAGGCAATTTGTAAAAAGAACGACTTCTTTTTGGCTTGTTTCAGAGGGAACATCTACAATGGTAGGAGAGGCATAGAATAGAAAGCTAAGAGATCACATCTTGAACCACAAGCACAAAGCAAAGAGAATGAACTACAAGAAGGGTAATAGGGCTGGTGAGATGACAGAGAATATAAAAGACCTGAATTGAATGAACCCTTAGATCCCACAACCAACTCTGAAAAGCTGTCTTCTGATACACACACAAATACACACACACTCATGCACACACACACACACATATGCACACAAATAGCAAATGAAGTAAAAATAAAAATATTTTTTATGAAGTAAATATAAAAATAAAGAAGGAGATGGAGGATACAATATCTTACTAAAAATCCTCTGTATATGCCATCCTCCTTTTTAGCTAAACTGATTAAGTTTTTCTCTTCCATGTTTATTTTATTGAAATTTAAAACAATTCATTATTACATTTCAGTTTTTCACCAAGTGATAGTGGCTTATACTTTCAATTCCAGCACTTGGGAGTCAGAGACAGGTAGATTTCTGAGTTCAAGTCCAGTCTTGTCTACAGAGCAAGTTCCAGGACAACAAGGGCTCCATAGAGAAACCCTGTCTTGAAAAAAGTAAAAATAAATAAATTAATTAATTTTCATTTTTATTATGGCAGTTTTGATTATGTAGCCACAACTTCATGTGAATAGACTAGTTCCAAATTTAGGAAAATTTATTCAGATTATTATAGTTTTGTGGACCAGTTTCAATTGTCTACTATATTAGATTTTAATTTTAAGAAGTAAGTGCGAAGTTACAATACAGAGGTCAGATAATAACATTTAATTTCTTCCCAATAAAGCAATCTTTTCTGCATGTACCAAATGTTGTTAGTGTTAGAGGAAGGGATGAGTGGCCAGACTTAGGAGATATTGCATTTTCATAGATATGGAGGTCATGAAAATCT
The DNA here is from genome assembly GCF_008632895.1 of Mastomys coucha. Taxonomy (NCBI): domain Eukaryota; kingdom Metazoa; phylum Chordata; class Mammalia; order Rodentia; family Muridae; genus Mastomys; species Mastomys coucha. Next base: position 31,125,360 of record NW_022196904.1, read on the forward strand.
TATTTGCTACTTTCTAACCACTAAGGGAAATGAGAATTAAAAGGAGTCACACTGTAATACTGCTTACTTGATTCTCACTGTGAATATTGTCTAGTGTTTTTCCAATATTTGCTATACTATGGAATACCTTGTAGACCCATTTATTTGGGAATCATGGGATCTTAGCTTATAGCCTCTTATATTTCAATTTTCTCTCTTCAAAATAACATTCTTCATCTAAGACCTGTTTTGAACCTAAATTCTTTTGTAAAGTATTTCTTTATTTATTATACTTAACAATTTCCAAATACACTAAAATTCCTTGCCCAGTATCTATATCCCCAGAGAGATCTCCTTTGGTTCTAATATTTGTCCGGCTTTGATAACCCCACCACAAAGACTGTTGATATTCACAAAGGCTTTGATAACCCCACCACAAAGGCTGTTGCCTTGGAGGCTGATTGTTCTTGTATAATTGAGATAGTCAACCCAAATCTTTGGGTATTCCTAACAAGATTTAATATTATCATCTTTACATCTGAGATAGATGGAGAACTGCCATGGGACTTCTAAGAGTTTTCTAGGCCTGATAGGAATGTTCACATCTGGAACTTGAGTCCACTAATTTATTCCTGTAAGCTGGGATTTCTGTAGCTGTGAGGTTTGGAGAGGTCCCATGGTATGCAATATCTAGCCATATTTATGAGGCAGGTACATGTCATCAGGACAGATTAATCTCTGAGGAGATATATAGGCAGCTATAAAAGATTGACCATTATATCCAGGAATTCATTATATATTAACATGCCCACTACCAATGATAACACAGCAGTCTACTTGATTAGACACACTCAATGTGCTCCTCATTTTTATAGTTGGAAGAAATTCTATTGTGGGCTGTAGAAACTCTGTATTTAAAATAGAGGTTTTCTCCAAACAGAGTAAGATTTAAAATAAGTCTGTTCCAATCTAAAAATTTCACTGAAACATAAATAGAAAATTCTTCTATGAATATAGCAAAATGAATCCTTTAAAGCAGGAAGTAAGCAGACAGTGAGAACAGAAACATAATTAATCGAATGAGCATCCTCATCTGCAGTTCTAAGAAAAATATCAGCATAATTCCTGTTACCTTACTAAGGTAAAACACCAGGGCCAAAAACAGCCTTGGGAGGAAAGGGTCTATTTCACCTTACAGCTTGTAATACATCAGCTGGTAAAGTTGGGACAGGAACTCAAGGCAGAAACCTGGAAAGAAGAACTGAAACAGAAACCATGGGGAAGTTCAGCTTACAGCTTTATTGGCCTGCTTTCTTATAGCATTAGGGGCGGTACTGTTCACAGTGGCCTGGTCCTTCCTACATCCAATCTTCAATCAAGATATGCACCATCAGTTTGCTGAAAAGACAGTCTGGTTGGGACAAATTCTCAATTGAGGCTTCCTCTTTTAAAAGAACTCTAACTTGTGTCAAGTTGGCCTAAAGCTAGCTAACTTATCTATCTTTTAGGAAACCATACAAGAATGAATTCCAGATATTTTAGACAATTTTTAAAAGATTGAGAGTTAAAAGAATGACAGCAGAATGCCGAAATGGTTTGAGTTCAGTTCATTTAAGGAACTCAGTTAACCATGCAGTTGAAGATGAGTACCACCTACTTCTCCTGAAGCATGTGTGGATGTGTCCTCAGAGGGGTTGACACAAGTTCGAGGGAGGAATATAAATCCTCACCAGTTATCTCCTGAAGCTTTTTAGCAGAGGAGGTGCATGACAGGACCTGATAGGGCCCTTTCCATGTATGCTGAAGGGAGTCTTTGATGTGATAGCTTTTTCACTTGACAGAAGTCACGTGGTATTAGCTATTGCTCTATTGCTCTACCTTTCCCATGAACTCACTGTGGAAAGGCTTTGTGGCCAATACTGAAATTTAGTTACTACTATTAAACATTTCTTATAATATTTTATCCTGTCTCCTTTAGCAGTGATGGTTCATATGGTCCTTTGTTCATTTACATAAGATACCCAGTAGTTATGTTATAAAATTACTGATATTTTCCAAATGGGGTAGGTCTCATTTAGGAACTCTAATGGAAGTGTCTTTGACTAAAGATACTGAAGGCTTCATTCAGTTTTGCTAACTCAGTTTTTAAAGTGCTATTTGTTCATTCAACTGCTTCAGAGGGTTGAAGATCACAAGCATAATAAAAATACTGCAGTGCAGGTAGGCCAACTTTAACAAATGGATTTAAATACTCATTTAAGTAAGCTCCACAATCACTATGCAGTTTAGCAGAAATGTCCCAAGAAGGAATAATTCTTTCTAATGGGAAAATTTCCCTTCCACTTAGGTAATAGCTTTTCAAGAAAGGAAGGCTACAAACTTAAAGTAAGACATTTTCTATCCTCCAGCTTAAGGCATCTGGCTCAACACTAATCATCATGTTTCAATTGCCCCATTCAGCCAAGGCTAAAACAAAACTTCTTTTCTTACACTGCTTTCTCTTCCCCAAAAGATAAAATGTTATTGTCTTAAATAGAAAGGAGAATTTTAGTTTTATAACATTGTATTTAATTTTGACTAAGAAATATTTAAGTATTAACTTTCAAAAAGCTTCTTATAATATTCTTTAACCTTCTAGTTTTGTCTCAATCTATTTATTTGTTTGGAAATAAATTCTTTACTTTTATTAATTAATTATTATTGATGTTTTTGTAAATTAATAATTTCATATTTTAAGAACTCTTTACAATTAAAGAAGGCTGCTTATTTATCCCCATTATTTCTACTTCCTAGAATTCTAATTTGGCATTAGACAAAAAAGCCAAGGGGCTAGAGAGATGGCTTAGGTTTTTCAAAACCTACTTTAATAAGTTTTTTTTTTTTTTAATGTTTCAACCTCCTTTACAGCCCACTGACCAAAGGTAGAGGAGGAAGATGGTTAATAGGAAAAGGGGAATGTGTATCTGTTCAGAAGTAGTTCTTTGGATACAATTCCAATGTTCACTGTCAGGAGTCCAGTCCACTTGGCAAACACCACACATGAATCAGTAGCAGCAACTAGATCCAGAAGAAACTGCGAGGCTCCACCGATTGGCATGAATCCATGGAAGTGGCAAGAAAGAGCCAGAATACCACCAGAAGTTCTTTGGTGTGTTTCTCTCTATGAAGTCACAACAAACAAAGATCAGTGAAGAAAGCAAGGCAAACCAATGCAAGGGTGTCATCAGCAAATACCAGTGTCAACAAAGCAACCAGCAAAGAGTTGCGAGGTAAACTAATGCAAGACCATCATCTACTAAATGCTGGGTTATACTTACACTCTTTTCAAACATCACATGTCCTCTCAAGCATCCCCTCCAGTCAAACATCACATGCCCTTTCACCAGACAGCTTCCAGAAAATCACCATGTGCTTATACTCAGCAAAACATTCTCTCCTGTGTCTGCTTCAGTGAAGCAGCCTCTCATAAGACAGCTTCCAGGAAAACATCATATGAAGCAATTATATCTCCAATGAAACCAGAAATCCCCACTTCATGGCTCAATGGTTTAGAGGATATGTTGTTCTTGTCCAGGATCTGGGTTCAGTTCCCAGCACTCACATAGGGGCTCACAGCTGTCTATAACTATAGCACAGAAAGTTTGACCTCTTCTAGAGTATGTAGGCACTACAACATGTGGTACATGACACATACAGGCAAAGCACTCATATGCATTAAAAAACTAGATAAGATCTTTAAAAAATGAAAAAAAAACCCGAAAGACCAATACAAATATCAAAAGAAATTCAGAAATTAAAACTTTTCCAATTTTTCCAAAATACTTTCAAACTGAATTAATATAATTATCAAACATAGAAGCCACTCTACCTGGAATTCCAATTATGATTTTCTCCAAACAATTTCCTCCTTCCTGGAATTTCTGTTTCCCATTTTAGCATCGCTTTCTTTCTCTTGAAAATTTCAACCTCCTGCACTAACTGGTGGCATTTGTGTTTTGGATCAGACTTATGTGCTAATGGTATTAGCTCCCTCTGGTCTCAATCCGAAACTTTGTTGCTAGCAAACAAAGTTTCTGATAAACATAAGTGCATATCTAATAACTAGCTCAGAACAATCATGATGGATCACAGAAAATTCATCCAACTATCTCATATTTATCCTGCACAGTCATGGGAACAAAAAAGGGAAGACACTGTGTGGCCACCACTAAGATTCCCTCCAGCCCAGCAATAGACGTTGTATTGGACTTCTTTTTTTTT
>NW_022196904.1:31129628-31166320 GCF_008632895.1 Mastomys coucha
CCCCGCCCTCTCCCACTTTCTGGCCCTGGCATTCCCCTACACTGGGGCTCAGAACCTTAAAAGGGCCGTGGTCCTCTCCTCCTATTGATGATCAACTTTGCAATTCTCTACCATACACATGCTGCCTGAACAATCAGACCCACCATGTGCAGTCCTTGGTTGGTGGTTGAGACCCTGGGAGCTCCGAGGGTACTAGTTCAGCTATTAAAAACAATAAATTTATGAAATTCTTAGGGAAATGGATGGATCTGGAGAATATCATCCTGAGTGAGGTAACCCAATCACAAAAGAACAAACACGGTATGCACTCTCTGATAAATGGTTATTAGCGCAGAAGTCTGGAATACAGGAAGAACAACCCACATTCCACAAGGAACTCTAGAAGAAGGAAGACCAAAAGGTGTATTGGACTTCTTAATGATACTACTTTGAGCCCTAGGGAGTTTCCAGTCATATTTCTGTTACTGAGGGTCAAGACTTGAAAGAACTATGCTAGCAAGAATGACAGCAGTCCACATGAATGAGAGGACTCAATGACATTTGGGACTTAGTTTTATGGAGTTCTAGAGAAGGATGAATTGGTTGAGAAAGGACATAGCATGAGTAATTCTGTATTTTGATTGACAACTTGGATAAGGGGCTTTTGTTCAGTAGGTATGCATACGCCTGCCCATAGAGAATCCGACTTTAATCATATGGATGCCCACTTGTGCATAGGAATAAATACAAGAGTCTCCATAAAACTTTACTCAGAGGACACCATTTGGCTTTTACATTTTTAATTAATTACATTATTTATTATCTATTTATGTGGGCAGATGGATGCCACAGTATGCATGTGGAGTTCAAAGGGTAATCACAGGAATTTGTGTTCTCTTTCCACACATGGGCTCTAGGGATGGAGCCCCTGCCCTCAGGCTTGGCAGCAAGTTCTTTACCCGCTGATGCATCTCACTGGCTCCCATAGTTTGTCTTTTCTGAATGGATACTCAAACCCATTCCAAGCCTAAGTAATCTGCCTTCTTATCCTTTTGTAAGGATATGTTGGAAATGTGTTTGTTTTGTCAGATTTGAATAAAACTTCTTCATCTTTAATGTCTGTTCTAGGGGAGAGAAATTATTCCATTATTAATAGCTTGTTATGTGTAGCTTCGTGGAGATGGAGGTCTTGGGTTACTAATAGGTTGATTGCTATTTATATTGCTCATAGGCTGTTGTCTGTGTAGACAATAATAGGAGAGAAGACAAGAAAGGAGAGGTTAGAGCCAGTGATTATGGGAGTGAGTAGCAAAAATAGCTGAATGCTAGCAAACAAAGTTTCTGATAAACATAAGTGCATATCTAATAACTAGCTCAGAACAATCAATGATGGATCGCAGCCATACCGCAGAGCACATCTAGCCTCCTGAAAGAACTCAATATCCACTCAAGGAGGTAACACCGATGATCAAGCTAGAGGGCCCATGCTGGCACCTTGTGGTGATAGGGATAACCTCTGACGAAAGTGGGTCATGTTGAGTGTCTCATCTGGGTGACCAAAACGGTTAGCAAAAACTCCAGCTCTCCAAAGGGGATAAGAAACTAGTTTATTCCAAATCAAATATGAGTGACCAGGACCCACAAATGTGGATTCATGCTGTCCTGAGTGACATGTTTTACCATGCAAGTAGTAATATTCATGTTCTAACATTTGTGTAACAGAATAAAGAAAGTTAAAGTCAAGGCACTTATCAAATACAACAACGAGGAGACAAGTTACAGCAAAGCTGGGCAGTCTCTGGTACAGGTTTCAAGGACTAGTTAGGGACATCCTGAGCTTTTGGGCCGCTAGAAACTTATAATCTTCAAGTAAATACATCCAAAAAGAGTTTTGATAGTCAGATGCAGAGACGGGATACATGTGGCCATCAAAGGGAATGAAAGTAGCCCAAGAAGAATTTCAACCCTGATCTTTAACATTCCAGTTCTCAGAAATTCCAGCCAGTCAGTCTACAGATTGAATCTTTAGCAGAGGTGTTCCCCCACACCCCCAAGGAACATCTGTTGACATTTGCATCCATTTTCTTTCAAATAACATAATTTCATTTATCTCTTTGGCCAAGGACACTAGGTGCGTATCTGTGGAAAGTTTATGCGCACGAGTGTGGTCCCTATAAGAAGCCAGAAGAGGACATCAGATCTTCTAGAGCTGGAGATACAGTTAATGTGAACCTCCTGTGGGTGGTAGGAACCAAACTCTGATCCCCTAGAACAGTAGGGAGTGCTTTTCACCACTGAGCCATCTCTCCAGCCCCTCGATGTCAAATAGTTTTTGATGTGCTTACCAAAAAACTGGAAAAACTTGAAGTGACACATGTGGCTTGCAGTGAATCTTTAAAAAAAAAAAAAAAAAAAAAAAAAAAAACCTTTCTGTGTTAGGAACTGAATTTGGGGCCTAATTCACGCTAAGCCAGCATTCTACTAAATGTATGGCCAGGTTGGCTTTGAACATGAGAACCTCTGGCCTCAGCCTCCTAGTGCTGAATCACACCAAGGTACTGCCTTATTCAGCTTCTTATAATTCATTTCAGTTGGAAAGCCTGATCTAGAAACAATAATATCCATGAAGCTTTAGGTGGAAGGTCTATAAGTAGAGGTGAAAAAGAAAAAGTTGTGCTCACAGTCCCATCATTTAGAACTCTGTATCTGTGAGAGGTTGGGTGGGTGTTTGATGCTCACTGGCATCTTTGTCTCTGAGGGCAATAGAAGCCAAGTCAGGGATCCTCATGGCTACCTGGTCCCTTAGGCCCTCCCAGCAGAGGATAGCGTGGTCCCGTATCCTTTCTAAGGCCGGGAAGCTGGCAGCTGTGGGGCAGTGTGGGGCAGTGGTCTGCTAAGGTAACTTAGGCTCAGTCGAGTATTTGGCTTTGAGCCCTGCTGCCCCTTCCGGGCAATTTCTGCTTGCAGGGGGCGGAAGAAGCTTGGCCATAACTCCTGAGTCTTTGGTTCCTGTTTCAGTCACAACCCCTCACAGCTGCCCCTGCAGGAGATGTGGGCTCTATCAGGCAGACAATGTTGCAAGCTCTCAACATTCTAGCTGGGCCCTACCCCCAGTCATCTGATCACAAGGCAGACATGCTACGCCCCATACAATAAAAGCGGCAGTTTGCCCCCTCCTCTCTCTCTCATTCCCTCTCACTCTCTTGCTCTTCCCTCTCTCTTGCTCTCACTCCCTCACTCTCTTGCTCTGTTGCTCTCCTGCTCTTTGTCTCTGTTCTCTCTCCTCTTGCTCTCTCTCTCCGCTCTGCTCTTTGTTCTCTTCTCTTGCCTTCTTGCTCTCTAGCTTTCTTCCTCTCCTTTCTCTTCCTCTTTCTCCTTCCTCTCCTTTTCTTCTCTCTACTTGACTGGCCTATTTTCTCCTTCCTACAATAAAATATCTCATTTATACATCACCTCCCTTTTAACTAATGTGCGGTGCAGCCACAGGCCTCAACACCAGGGAGAGAGAGAGACCCGGGCCTTAGCAGCAGGCCCTGCCTTTAGTACAACAGGCGGCTTAGAGCGCTTTTTTGTATTCTGCATCGATGCCATGACTGACACAGCAATTATAGGTTTTTGCATTGTTTATGCCTCTCCAAAAGCATAGCTGAATGTGTTGAAGCAGAGGCTGGAAGGCGCTCTGCTTGCTTTCATTACAATGTATAATTGTATTTACCCTCTCAAGCCTTCGACTCTGGTGCCTACTGCCGCATTAACACCATTCGCTTTTCTCGTAATTAGATCACTGATTGAATGAAAAAAAAAATGAAAAGCAAAAGAAAACCGAATCATTTTTCTAAATAGTGATCCAACTAGGGTTGGATCCATTAACATAAAAAAAAAAACCCACCCAGCTTTCTGCTGCTTTGTATTGTGACTGTTGGAATCTGGGGCTTGGCAGGCTTCAGTGCCATCTAACGGTATGCTCATAGGCACCGGCAGGCCTGGCGTCCTGGGGATGGAGCCTCCTGCCCATTCTATCTCTTCCTCTGAGGACATATTTGGAGAGCAATCACGGCCAGAACCTGAGTGAGAAATTATTCCTTTAAGTTCCGGGTTCTTGAGCTACTACCAAGCTCCTGGTCACAGTCCCCCAATAGTTCTTTTCCCTTGCGTGAGTCTGCTCAGAGTTAGAGTAACATTTTTCTTGGGTGTGCACGTAGATCAAATAGTTTCACCACAGAATCTTCCCAGATTCTCTGCAGACTAGTCACGAGTATCCAGCCCTTCTCAGACTCACTTTTGTTGTGGCTTCAGTTCCAATGTATCAGGTAATCACCTTCAAAAGTGCTCCTGGCTGAGGAGATGGGGCAAAGTTGTTGAGCCAGGCTGGCTCTGCCTGGAAAGCAGGCCCCTGGAGAGAACTTGTCAAACCTCACACTGGTAGCTAAGTTTTTTACCATAGGACTTTCTTCCCACCACTCTTCAATTCAAGGTTTTCTGAACACAGCAACAATGCTATTTCTTCTATCACAAAGTTCTGAATGCTGGGCCTATATTGTAGATTTCTCAGACATAACAAAGCCCGTGTCAAGACACCAGAGTAGGTGACTCACCAATCAGACCTTACCCCATGAAAGTCTTTAGTCTTTTTTCTTATTTGAGAAGTTCTTGCATGAGTCTAATGCATAGTGTGTATTTTGGTCAATCTCCCTTTGTATTCTTCTCTCTCCACTTTCTTCTCTATCTCCTCATGACTATTCTCTCCCAATTTTGTGTGTCCTTTTCTTTTTTATTTCTTTTTCTTAACGTATTGTGTCCACTTATTACTGCCATGTGTGTATGAGGATAGGGTCATCATCTATTAGGTCATGGGTCGTGTTTAGGGGCTTTGTCCTTGAAGGAGACTGGCTCTCCTTCTCCCAGCTGGCATCACTCAGAACTTCTCTGTTAGATGTGGGACTTTTCCATCACCTCCCCTCCCCATGCTGGGATTTTTGTCTGGTTTGATCTGTGCACACTGTCACAATTGCTATGAATCCATATATATGGCTTCCCTATTGTGTCTGGAAAACACTGGTTCTCTGTAGTCATCTACTGCCTCTGGCTGTTACAATGTTTCTGCCCTCTCTTCCATGATCTCTGAGACTTGGGAGGGTGTACATGCATGTGTCCATGTCTTGTATGTGTGTGATATAAACATCCCATTTAGGGCTAAGCACTCTGCATGTTTCTTATTTGCTGCAAACTGTCCAGTCGTGAATCTCTGTGTTAATCGCCATCTGCTAAAAGAAGCTTCTCCCAAGAGGGCTGAGAGATGCCCTAACCTAAAAATACGTCTTTAGAAGTCAGTTTAACACTATGTCTGTCTTTCAGCATACTAGTAGGAGTCTCTCTCTCAATGCCTGTGACCTACCTAACCACAGGTGGCACAGTAACAAAGATGTCCCAATGCCTAGTACACATTGGCACGTGGCTAAAGGGGCTGGATGCAGGAGGCAGAGCCACACCAGACTTGATAACAGATTCTCTTTCTAGACAACCCATTAATCCACTAGTAATATGTGGATTCATCATTAATAAAACCGAGCTCTTACAACCTAATCACCCCTTGGGGGGTCTTCCTCGTACATCTTAATACCTCACAAAAGTATTACATTTCAATGAGTTGCAAAGGGAGATTAAAACCCAGGATTTAAGTTATACATCACCACATTGAGCTAATTACATTCCAGGGAGATAAGTAAGAGATCTGCAGATTTGATTATCCCAGACACCTCTGTGCTGCACAGGGTATTGAAGCAGTTAATAGCTGGAGTCAGGCCTGGGTGGTGGCCTCTAGGCATTAGAACAGACTCTGCAGTCCGAACAGTGGCTGAGGTTGGGTTCTGTGGCATTGAGTGAGGAAGATACAAGAGAGAAGACCACTGCTTGCTGGTTTTCTGGCAACACTTAACTTCAGGTGCAATAGTCATACTTTTCATTAATTTTTTTTTAAAAGATTTATTTTTATTTTACAGCTATGAGTATTTTGCCTGTGTGTCTGTGTACTATGAGTGTGGAGTGCCAGAGCAGATCAGAAGAGAGTGTTAGAGCTTCAGGAACTGGAGATTTAGTTATGGGTGTTAGTCACCTTGTAGGTACTGGGTATTGAATGTAGGTTCTCTAGAAGAGCAGCCAGGGCTCTTAACCCCTGATCCATATTTCCAACATCTGTTCTTTTCTTCATTTAGGAAATGTTGGACACTTAGGAAACTCTGTCCTAGAAAACCATCTGTTAAAAAGTGAGGCATTTTAATCTCTCTCTTAACAGATTACACAGTTGTGATAATCAGACTCCTAGTGAGGAGAGTGTCTGACTAAGGCAATATTTTAAAGAGAAATTTAATTGTGAAATAAAAATACAGTAAGTAATTGAAAGTTAAAATGAATAGGAGCAAGCCTAAGTAGCTTTTTCTGGGTATTTCCTGGAAATGTAAGTCCATCCATTCTAAGTAGGAAGGTAGAACCAGTGGGGGTTTGCTAAGTAGGTGGGGTTTGAAGGCTGAAGTCTGGGTTGGGGCTGGAGGCAGTTACTTTTCACTCTTTCTTCTCACCCAGTCCTGGTGATGCTGCAGGATCTACTCATGAAAGACATTACAGATTATTCTTTTCTTCTTTTTTCCCACACCCACTAAATCCTAACTTTTTCAAGCCACTGTCATCTGTTAGTTTGTCTGCCGATTACTATCCTTCCTCATCTTAAGATACTCTCTTCACTAGCAGCTAGTCAGAAGAGCAGTCTAGGTCTCATGAATCCCAGGCTCAACCTCTGCCTCATCTCAAACAATTCTCCTTATGGACCCCAACACTGGCCACTTTTTCTTCTTCAAAGCTCTCTGTTCTCTCTTCTTCAGGCAACCTATCCTGTCAGCACGAACTTTTTTCTTGCTGTTTTTCCCTCTAGAATGTTTTTTCTTTACCTCTTACAAATGTTGCTGGTGGTCATCCCTTAAGACTTGGTTTAGGTAGCTCTACCATACTTTTTCTGTGTGTTCTCTCTCATAAAAATTTATTATTATTATTTTTTAAAAATTACATGCGTATGTGCGCCTGTATTTATGTGCTTGCAGTTCCTCAGCAGGCCAGAAGAGGGCACCAGATCACCAAGAACTAGAGTTTCAGACTAATGTTCACTGTCTGATGTAGGTATTGAGAACTGATCTAGGGTCCTCTGCCAGAGCATCAAACGCCCTTAACTACCAAGACATCTGCCAAGCCTCTCTCTTATTAGAGGAATTTATGTTGTTTTTGTGTTCTTAGCAATTTCCATTGTCTCTTGGAAGACTTCAAACTCTTAGTAATTGATTTATGCTTAGCGCCTGAAGGCACATGGGACCCTTAATTTTACCTTAAGTACCTTTCTTCTTTTCTCTTCCAGTCCTTTGAACATAAGGCTGAAGTCTTCTTCCTCCTTTATGTTTTGGCTCAGGCACCACTTCCTTATTCTGGATATTTAACCTCAAATCATAGTTAGACAACATTTGGAGGGAGGGCCTTGAGGTAATTAGAATGAGATGAGATCATGGGATGAGGCTGGCTCCCTCAAGCACTACTAATGCCCTCACATAATGAGCTAATTTGCTCTGGCTCACCTTACTATGTTATGTGTAGCGAGAAGGTCCTCCCCAGCTGTCAAGCTGTGTTATAGGCTTCAGAATCATGGGCTAAATAAACCTCTGCTAGTTATAAATGACATAAAATCCATGCGCTGATTACTTCCACCTCCTTAGATGCCCCAGAGTCCCCTCGCCTACCACTCACCTCATTTTCTTGTCTATGTTTGACTCTTTCTCACATGCCTATTGAGGAAAGGGATCATCCCTGATTTCCCTTTGGGCTCCACATGGTCCCTGGAAGCTCATAGAACCAAGTCATCATGACTAATCTTTGACAGGTCTCCCACGGTTTGCATTTCATACTTAAATTCTTGTCTTCTAAACAGTACCTTTTCTTTAGAGGCTGCTTTCTCTTGGTTTCTCATCTAGGTTGTCAAGTCTTAATCCTAGGAAGTCTCTCAGGTACTAGGGTTAGCCATACAGTCCAAGAAACCTACCAATTCAGCAAGAATAGGCTATGCTCTACCATGAGTCCCCATTCAGAAATTGCCTGGTGTGTGGTTTCTCTGTGCTTTTCCAGTGAACTCTTCTGTGCAGGAGAGAGGACCAGCTTTACTCAGAAGAGTATGAAGTGTTTGCGGAGGAGGAGGAGGAGGAGGAAGAAGAGGAAGAGGAGGAGAAGGAGGAGGAGGAGAAGGAAGAGGAGGAGGAAATGGGCTCTAAGCAGGTTTTGAATGATCATTTAAAGGGTGTGGGGAATCATCTGGTGAGTCAAAGTTTATCAAGAAAAAGTTTATCTACAGTAAAATTTTATTTCACCCCATCTAGAGGTGAAGATTCAGAGAACAAGAAATTCTTGCACATTGCTGGTAGATTGTAAATAGACCATCTACTATGGACATTAGTGTGGAGGCTCCTCAGAAAACTCCAAAGAGAACTACTACAGGAGCCAACTCTGCCACTGCTGGATAGAGACCTGAAAGGACTCCAAGTCTTCATACCACAGAGATACTTGACATTTGTGTTTAATGCTGCATTGTTCCCAATAATTAAGCTATTGATCCAGCCTAGGTGTTTGTCAACAGATGGATAACAGATTAAGAAAATGTGGTATATATGCACAGTGATGCTTTATTTAGCCACAATGAAGAACAAAATTATATCGATGGAAGGAAAATGGATAGAGCTAAACACCATTATGTTAAATGGCATAAATCAGATGAATACATTTTCTCTCATATGTGAAATCTGGGATTTAAAGTAAAAAATCACATATGAGATGAAATTAGAAGGAATTATTTGAGGAATGTTATGGTGTACAGGGAAAAAGAGAATGTAATGGAAGAATGTGATACTATAATAGATTGTTTTAGATGAGTAAATTCTGGTAAAATAATATTAAATAATAAAATGAGATTATGACTTTAAAATTTATTTTCTCCACTTTTCCAAACTAGCCACTGTCTGGAAAGCTGTCTTTCCAGTTATTTGCAGTCTCCACTGCATGTGTGACCATTCCAGTCTCTTGTGTTAAAGCATTTGATCACATTGGCCGATCAGAGCCCCCCACCTGTCTGGCAATGCCAAGAGACGGAACTGTCACAGCTATATCAAAACTTCTGTTAGAACTAAGAGAAAGAGACCCCATTTCATTATAGAAGAAATTTTTGTGCAGTTGATTTAAACCATTAGGTTCAGTGGCCATTTTTTTCTACCATCTAGATTAAGTCATGTAGAGAAAATATAATGCCGAAGAGAGCAGAGATGAGAGAGAGAGAGAGAGAGAGAGAGAGAGAGAGAGAGAGAGAGAGAGAGAGAGAGAGAGAGAGAGGAGAGGGGAGAGGGGAGACGGGAGGGAGGAAGGCCAATGACATCAAGATCCTGGACATATGCCCAGAAATCACATTCATTTTTTATTAAATCTTCTGAATTGAGTTTCCGTCATTTTTAATCAAAATAATGCTGAAAAGTATAATAGAAATCTACATCAAAAGGAAAGAAAGGAACGAGAAATCATAATTATATAGCTAGACATTTGGTGACAAATGGCAGAGAAAACAGTACTAGATAGTGAAAATAATAAGACTAAGTCAGGAAAGGGCTACCTGCAAAGGTATGGATGAAACACAGGGTAACTAATGTGGTTTGAATGGGAAATATCCCCATAGGCGTCTTTATGTGAGCACTTGTTCCCAGCTGTACTGTTGGTAGAAGTGATGGAAGGGTGCTGCCTTGCTGGAGAAAATACGTCCCTGGGTTTGGGTTCTAAGAGTCATAGCAAGCTCCACTTCTGTTCATTCTTTCTGTTTCATATTTGTAGTTGATTTGAGCTCTCAGCTTCCTGCTCCTGCCACCACACCTGTTTTGTGCCATGCTTCTCACCATGATGAACTCTTTTCCTCTGGTACTATAAGTCAAAATAAATGCTTTCTTCTAAAAGGTCATGACGTTTTAACTGTATCTTATTTTATGTTATTACTTATTACATGAATGAATGTTTTGCCTGTGTGTTTGTCTGTGCACCATGTGCATGCCTGGTTCCATGGACTCAGAAGAAGATATCAGATCCCCTGGAACTGGAGTTACAGCTGGTTGTAACCTGCCCCATTGATGCTATAAATTGAATCCAGGTCTTCTGCAAGAGCTCTTAAATGCTGAGTTTATCATTCCAGCCACTGGTGATGGTGTTTCGTCCCAACAACAGAAAGAAACCAATGTAGTATTGTATCAGCCCAAGATCCCAAAAAAGAAAGGGAGAAAACATGAGCAGTAACCGAAGGAGGAGTGTAATACGTGAGTAGCAGAGATGCTTTAACCTGCGTGAAGGGCACAGAGAATTTGTACTGAGTTCTGTCTCCCCATTGCCTGTATTCTTTAGCTGAGGACTCAGAGGGTGTGGGGTCCCCATGTGCTTCAGAGAGCAGAGGAATGAAGAACTCTGGAGGATCCAGTGGGAAGTGTCTAGGTACCCCCCCCCCACACACACACACACAAGAGTAGGGACAGCTGGCATCAAGGAAGAAGTTTGTTGTACAGAGAAGGTAAAAGAGTGAGTGGAAATCATGAAAATAAAACATAGACCTGGCATACAGACAGCTAGTATGCAACATTTATAGCTAGTTTTCCTACATGTCTGGTTGAGTTTAAAAAAAAATCTGTTACTCGAATGTTTTGAACAACATTCTTTTCTTATGATCCTATAAAATGATGTATGTCAGAGCAGTTTCACCACTAAGGGTCTGTCTGTTAGGTGCTGGTGATGTTATTCAGTGGTCAAGTGCTTTCCTAATGTGTAAGGAGTGGAGAAGAAGGAAGAGAGAAGACAGGAGCGAAGGAGAGTGAGAAAGGGACAGAGACAGAGACTCACAGAGGGTAAGGGTAACTTTTCATATTTACTGACTACTTCTTATGCACCACACATGCAAATTATGGGGTTTCTTGTTATGTTTTTATACTTCTGCAGTGCTACCATTTGTTCTTATTCACCTTCCTTACTGTCCCCACGGCTCCTCTCTCTCTTTCGCTGCTCTCCTCCCCCAAATATTCTCTATTGCATTCTTTTTAAAGAGTTATTTACTTTATTTATATATGTGGATGTTTTGACTGCATGTATGTATGTGTACTATGTGCATGACTGGAGCCTGAGAAGTCCAGAAGAGGACACTGGATAACCTGGAAACAGGCTTACAGAGAGCTGTGAGAGTCCACATGGGTACTAGGAACTAAACCTAGGTGCTCTGCAAGAGCTGTCAGCGCTCCTAACCACTGAGGCCCCTCCTTACACACTCATGTTACATGCATTCTATTATCTTCTCTTGTTCCAGCTCACCCCTTCCTTTAGAACTTTCGCTCTCCTTTCATAGTTCCCAATGTAATCCTTATAAGACATTAAGAGTCAAATACTTTGAAATTTGCCTTTGCCACAGCAGAGCCTCTGCAGCTGGGTGGATACCTGTGGAGGAGGCAGGCTGGCCAGCCTGCATGACCACAGACCTGAGCTCTTTTGTTCTCAGCCTTTCTAATGTTCTCTGGTCTGCTCCACTTTTTAATATTTTATGGCAAACAGTAGTGAACCATCTTTCTCTCAAACAATCAAGCACCTTGGAAACCTACTAATGTTAGGCTCCAGGGAAGTCTCTCACTTTAAAAGCCATAAAGAATAATTATGTTGCACTGATGGCCCATTATCTGATGCCATCTCATGACACTGTGCCTGATTGTCACTCCACTTGGAAAGGTCCTCTGCAGTGAATCTTCTCTGAGAGACTGTCTCTCTCCATTATCCCCAATAAAGTGCATCTATACCACAGAGCAGTTGAGTTAATGGTACCTTATGACACGGAGTCCCTCAATAGAGGAAGAATGATTATAAATTAAGTGGGGCTGCCTGTACCTTGCAGGGCATATGTATATATACATACACTCGACCTGCTTGTTACATCAGTTAGAATCTATTCAGGCACCACAGGAAGAAGAATGCAGAGGGATTTAATGTGTTCAAACACAAAGTGGTGGATAGAGAACCTGTGTTCTGTTTCCACCCAGGGTGCCCATCTCGCCCCCTTAATCCTAGAAGTACTGCTGAAATATTTCCTTTTCAGTTAACTGTACACTGGTTTATCAATAACACTGTTTGTAGAATGAAGTGCAAAACTAGAGGGTTGCAGCAACAAGCCTGCTGTTTGCTTCTTCTACAGAGGGTTTGATTTTTCATCCTTCACAGGTGCACATTTACACAGTGTGTACAGATTGCTCATGAAGAAGGTTCCAACTATTCGTCAGTATCCTTATGAAACAGCTAGAAGAAGGGAAGCAAGCTTTTGCCCAGAAACAGAGGAGCTATGGGGTCCTGCCACATCTCTGATTAGTAGCAGTCACGTGGTCAGAGCTCACAGTTTCCTTTTTTGGTCCTTGTATACTAGGCTGCACTACAAGCTGAGGATATGAGACAAGAAATGCTTCAAACTGTACAGAGTAGAAGGCAAGCATTATTTATTATTTGTTGGTTGGTTCTTGAAAGGTTGATAGCTTGGGGCGAATAGATCTTCTGTGATACTCATCATGAGGTCTTGAATTTGGAGCCCCAGAAAAGCTGGATATGGCTCTGCATACCAGTGATTTCAGAGAAATCATTAAAAATCATTCAAAACTTTATTGAAAATGAAGTTAGAGGTTCTGGAGATGACTCAGTGGGTGAAAGTACTTGTCATCAAGCCTGATAACATATACCACGTGGTAGAAGGCGAGAATCAACTCTTTAAAGTTATACTATGACCTCTGCAGAGAGGCTGTGGCATAAAAGCACCCACATTCACACCCAGACACCAACACACACACACACAAACACAAACATGTACTAGATAATAAATAAATGGACTTTTAAAATTAAGATGGAAGTAAGTGATAGACACGCAATGTCAACTAGCGTCTCTGCATGCTCACACACATGCATACAAGTGTACCTACACATACACATGGACAGGTATACCATGCATACACTACACCAAAAATGGTTTTCAATTAGTTAAGTTGAAAGATAGCTTATTGAGCCATCTAGAATTTCTCTTTGTTTACTATGGTGGGAGTATGATCTAAATTGAACTTTTCCCATATGTATAGAAATTTGCTATGTATATTGAATCTTTTTTCTATTGGTTTGAAATACCATCTTCATCATAAGCTCCATTCCCATCCAAGTCCCAATCTGGACTGGTAATTTGATTCCATTGATTTCTGTGCCAGCACTAAAGGCTAGAACCATTGCAACTACAATACCTCAGACCGGCTCTGCTTCCTCCTTTCCTTCCCCCTTCTGCAAGATGTCCACTCTTTTCTTTGTGAGAAGAATGATAACATTTGACTCCCTTTCCTACTCATATCTCTCATGTGCTATTTGCTCTTAGGGTCCATAGATGTGGCTTGGACTTTGCTACGTATACCTTGGCCATAGGACATTTCTCTCCTATATCTATGCAATAAAAACAATGGGGTTTCTGAAGAGACTTTATTTCTGGCTCAGTTCACTGCCACCTGTTGACCTCCTATCAAGCTCCGTCTTAGAATCTTTTGCTGATAGCACATATGCCTTGCTTTACAATAGAAGCTGGGGGCCTGGGCTCCGGCCTCATAAGTGCTGGTCACAGCTATGGGGCCTTATGCTTTCTGCACATGCTAGTTTCCTAATCTGCCTGATGTCTTGGCTCCATTCAGACACAATAGTCCAGGTTTGGCAAGGCTCATTTAGTGAACTGCATGGTTAGAGTGATTAAAAACTTCACCTTGAGCCAGAACTTTCTCACCCTGAGTTGATAAAACAAACAAACACATACAAAAACACCAAACAATAACAACAAACCAAATAAACAACCCAAACCAAAAATGAAACTACTCAAACTGAGAACTCTCTCATTAAAAAGTAAAGACTCCAAGCCAAAAAAAAAAAAAAAAAAAAAAAAAAAACATCATTCTTTTGAACACTCTAATCTATTTAGAAAGTATATGTACCTTGTAAATTCCAAGGCTGGATGCATGCGTACTGGCTGGTTCTGTGTCAACTTGATAAAAGCCAGAGTCATCAGAGAGGAAGGAGCCTCAGTTGAGGAAATTTCTCCAAGAGACCCAGGTATAATGAAATTTCTCGGTTAGTAATCAATGGAAGAGGGCCCAGCCCATGGTGGGTGGTGCCACCCCTGGGCTGGTGTTCCTGGGATCTATAAGAAGGCAGGCTGAACAAGCCAGGGGAAGCAAGCCAGTAAGTGGCACCCCTTCATGGCCTCTGCTTCAGTTTCTGCCTCCAGGTTCCTTCTCTGAGTTCCTGTCCTGACATCTTTTGGTGATGAACAAATGTTGAAGTGTAAGCTGAATAAACCAGTCTTCCTAAATGTTCTTTTTAGTAATGGTTTTTGGTCACAGCAATAGAACCCCTAATTATGACAGCTTGGTAGAATAGGTTTTACCTAGCCGTGAGAGCATGGGCATGTCCTAGCCAACCAAAACTTGGGAATGGAAGGCCTCTGTCATTTGCTTTCAAGAATTAGGAAACTTATCTCTAAAAAGGGAAGCTTGTTTACTTCACATCAAGGACATTTTTGAAGAAGTTTCTTTTACTATGAAGGTCCTAAGGGAAGATATGCGAGGACTATCAAGTTGACCATGAGGGTCTAAATTTCAAGTTGGTGAAAAGAGATACCAAATGGAGGTAAAGAACTAAGGTAAATAAGCAGAAAATGCTCTTTTCTGTATCCAATAACTGAAGGCCAAAAGTCTATTCTAGAATGTTCTAGTTCTAGAATTTCTGGGATTATAGTCATTAATGATAACATCCCTCACTGAGGTATATCCATGTATCTAGGGTTGCTAGTGCTGTGAACAGACACCATGATTATGGCAACTTTTATAAAGGAAAACACTTAACTGGGGCTTGGTTACAGCTAAGAGATTTAGTCCATTGTCACCATGGCAGGAAACATGGTGGGAGGCAGGCAGACAGTGCTGAAGGAGTTGAGACTTCTACATCTTGATCCAGAGGCAGAAGGAAGAGACAGAATCACACTTCTTCCAACAAGGCCATACCTCCCAATAGTGCCACTCTCTACAGATCTATTACTGGCTGGTTTTGTGTGTCAGTATGACACAAACCATAGTCATCAGAGAGTAAGGAAACTCAGTTGAGTCTCATAAAATGCCTTCTGAAAATGCAGCTGTAAGGCAATTTCTCAATTAGTGATCAGTTGGGAAGGGTCCAGCCCATGGTGGATGGTGCCATTCCTAGGCTGGTGATCCTGGGTTCTATAAGAAGGCAGGCTGAGCAAGCCATTAAGCAGCACCCATCTATGGTCTCTGGATCAGTTTCTACTTCCAGGTTTCTATACTGTTTGAGTTCCTGTCCTGAATTCCTTTGGTGATGAACAACAATGTGGAAGTATGAGCTAAATAAACCCTTTCTCCCTCAGCTTTCTCTTTGGTCATTGTGTTTTCGTTGCAGCAATAGAAACCCTAACTAAGGGGTTTCTGTTGGGCACATTTTTATTCAAACTACCACCCTAATTTAATACTCTTTCTAGTTCACATTTATTTTTTAAAAAAATAGGAAATGTGTATTTCCTCATAAAAGCAAAATCAATTTAACTCATAAATGCCTGTGAGAAAGGGGTTGTTGAATAGCCTCAAGAATGATTTTTATTATCCCTCCATCAAAAATGGTCCAAGAAAAAAAATCTCCCCTTTTTCTTCTTTCCTCTTTTCTTTTTTATTTCTGTTTCTCTTTCTCTATTGAGAGCCAAATAATCTCCCTGGTTCATAGTGAGTGAATCTCATTTCTGTAAAGTGGCTATTTTTAAGGGTCCAGAGAAGTCATAAATGAAGCTTTTTAGAAGGGTAAGAATCTGATTTGGTCAAGTAATTAAGTAATGATGTATAATCAAGTAGTTAAATTTTCCATAGTCTGCACAGTGGGCTAAAGAAAATGAAGTTCAAAGTTCAGTTAGAGCAGACAGAAAGCAGTTTTTTTTGGGATGCTTCAATGGATGTGCCTTTGATGATGATGGCTACCATAGTGATGGTGATGAGGTTTGGATAATGGTGGGAAGAGGTGAAGAGGGAGGCAGATGGAAGGAGCAAAAGAGAATAGTTTGAGTCTTAAACTATAGGTTCTTTAGAATGTAAAGAAACATTTCTAACTTACTAAGTCAATTAATGTTGAACATCTTTAGAAATACACTAGCAAGTGGTTCCTCTCCAAGTGTTCTGTGTCAAGGGGTAGCTATAAAGTTAGTTACTGTCTTCCCTAAGTGACTTTTGGAGATAATGACTGTTGGTATGATGGAAGGCTCCTCTCTCCTCACCTCTTCTTCTCCCACTCCCTGCCATCATCATTTGTGTTCAGTCTAGTTACACTAGTAGGTCCTTTGGTTCTCAAGTCTTTAGATGTGAACTCATTGTTCTGACCAAGTATATGACAGAAACAACTTGGGAAAGGAAGTGTGCATTTGGCTGAGGGTTTCAGCTGTTTCACTCCATCTTGACGAAGGAGTAAGGTGGGTCAGAGCAAGTCACCTCATAGTGGGACAGAAGGCTGAAAAGGGGGTATTTCAAATTTCAGTGTCTTTCTCCTTTTTCATTTTATTAAGTCTGGATACCTAGGCCACAGAAGGGCTCCATCCACATTCAAGACAAGTGTTGTCCCTTACCTAATCCTCTCTGAATACACCCTCACAGATATACCCAGAGTATATATACCTCCATAGATAAACCCAGAGTGTCTCATTGGTGATTCCTAATCAAGTCAAGATTAGTCATCACAGATACATACATACCACTAGCTTTCCTGGGTCTCTATGTTACAGGTCATGAGGCTTCCCGCCTTCCACAATTCCTTCCTATGTGTCAATCAATCTGTGCATTTGTCTATCATTGTTTTCTCTCTATATAACCTAAATCTTTATATCATCTCTATTATTTATCAGTAAAAATTTCTGTAGAACTCTAAACTAATTCACCTTCCCAAACAGCTTTTCATGGCACATGGCAGTCTTTGATAGCAATTGTATTAACTTTAAGGAGTTCAGGAAAGTAGTTTTGTCCTCAGGGACCTTTTTTCCTTTGTTCCTGCCTATGGAGTTTCTTTTTGTTTTGTTTTGTTTTGTTTTCATGGCCATATACTTTTATAACTTATTCACTTTACATCTCACTCACTGACCCCCTTCTGGTCACTGGCCCCCACAAGCACTCCCCCCCCATCTTCCTCCCCTTCTCCTATGAGTGGGGTATCCCCCCAACCCTCCCCAACCCTGGCACATCAAGTCTCTGTGAGGCTGTTTGCTTCCTCTTCCACTGAGGCCAGACAAGGCATCCCAGCTAGAACAAGATATCCCATAGACAGGCAACAACTTTTGGGATAGTCAAAAGTTTGGGACCAGCTGTTTGGGGCCTACATGAAGACCAAGCTGTACATCTGCTACATATGTGCAGGGAGACCTAGGTACAGCCCGTGTACACTCTTTTGTTGGTGATTCAGTCTCTGAGAGCCCCTAGGGTCCAGGTTAGTTGACTCTGTTGGTCTTCCTGTGGAGTTCCTATTCCCTTAGAGGCTTCAATCCTTCCTCCTGTTCTTCCATAAGTGCCAAGCTCCACCCACTAGGTATTTACAACTATTTGAGTCAACTCCTACATGGAGCTTCTCATAGGACAATTATGCTAGGTTCCTGTCTGCAAGCATAACAGAGTATTATTAATAGTGCCAGGGATTGGTGCTTGCCCAAGGGGTGGTTGTCAAGTTGGACTGGTAATTGGTTGGCCATTCCCTTAGTCTCTGTTCCATCCCCCTGCCTGCATTTCTTGTAGACAGGATAAATTTTGAGTGGAAAGTTTTGTGGGTGGATTGGTGTCTCTACTGCTCCATTGGGATTCCTGCCTGGCTACAGGAGGTGGCCTCTTTAGGTTCCATATCCCCAAAGCTGCACATCACAGCTAAGATCACTCCCATTGATTCTTGGGTACCTCCCTTATCCCAGGTCTTTGTCTAATCCCCAAGATGTCCCCTATTCCCCCACACACACTTTTCAGTTGCAGATTTCCTTTCACTCTTATGTCAATCTGGCCATCCCTTCTGTCCCTCCCCACATCTGATTCCAGTCCCCTCATTCCCCTCCACATCCCCTTTCTCTCCTAGTTCCTTCCCTCCATCTGCCTCTTATGACTATTTTATTCCTCCTTCTAAGTAAGATTCAAGCATATTCACTTGTGTCTTCCTTCTTGATTATCTTCTTTGGGTCTGTGGAGTGTAATATGGGTATCCTCTATTTCATGGCTAATATCCACTTATAAGTGACTATATACCTTTGGGGACTGGGTTATCTCACTCTGGATTATATTCTCAAGATCCATCCATTGGCCTGCAAAATTCATCACATCTTTGCTTTTAATAGCTGAGTAGCATTCCATTGTGTAGATGTATCACACTTTCTTTATCCATTCTTCAGTTGAGGGGCATCTGGGTTGTTTCAAGTTTCTGGCTATTACAGATAAAGCTTCTATGAATATAGTCCAGCAAGTGTCTTTGTGGGATGTTGGAGCATCTTTTGGGTATATGCCCAGGAGTGGTTGTAGCTGAGTCTTGAGGTAGATAATATGTTAGAATGGCATCTCATGTCTGAACACACCACACTAGGCCCAAACAGTTCTACATGTAAGAGGTTTTATTGGGAGAGAGAGACAGGGTGGTGGCAGAAAAAGAAGAGGGAGAGGGAGAGGGAGAAGGAAAGGGAGAGGGAGAGGGAGAGGGAGAGGAAGGGGGAAAGGGAGAGGGAGAGGGACAGAAAGAGAGAGAGACTGAGAGAGGAGAGGAAAGAGGCAGAGAGAGAGAGAGAGAGAGAGAGAGAGAGAGAGAGAGAGAGAGAGAGAGAGAGAGAGAGAGAGGACGTGGTCACAGGTAAAGGTGGGAGGTGAGCCCAATGGATTCTGGGAATACTGCAGCTGTTGCCTTGGTAACAGGTCTGTGAGGGCCGCCTATGTGATGTCATGGGTTTTGGAGCCCTGATGCTAATAGTAGAACTATACACAGTTTTCTAAGAAACCATCATGGCCATATCTTTACAAAAAAGCTTTACATTTACGTATTTATTTTCCACGTGGAAGATCTTAATTCTTATTTTATACTTGGAGCTTGCTTTGGTGTATTTCTTTACCTTTGACTTTTATGGTTAAAGTCAGAATCATTTATAAGCAGAGATTAAGTTCCACTGTGCCTCAGGACAACACAGAAGAATGTGAGTATCTAACATGTGGTCTGTGCTAGGCAACTTATCCATGATGCTCCATTTAGCCTTCATCAAAAGCCAGACTGCACCATATCCATTCTGAATAAAAAAGACTTCACGCATTTTAGCATTTTCATGGAATCTTGGACACTGTAGTAGACAGAGCAGCTGTTCTGACAACAAAATTTAAGATGGCCAGGGCCAAAGGAATCATGTTTGTGGAAGGAGGCCACGTCAGAGGAGACTCTCTAGCTTGCCTTGAATGGCCTGTCTCTTTTGACCTGGTTCTTCTTGTTTAAACTTCTAAGTTCTGAAGTAGAAAAGACTGTGGGAATGACAGACTGCTGTCCTCACTTGTTGGAGCACTATCATGTGAAGGTGGAGCCACTCTGAGAACACTAGATACTGACTGGAAGTATATAGTAGTTTGAATGAGCATGGTCCCTGTTAACTTATATACTTGAATGCTTGGTTCCCAGGTAGAGGAACTGTTTGGGAAGAAGGAGAAGGTGTGGCCCTGTTGAAGGACATGTGTTACTGGGGGTAGGCTTTGAGGTTTAAAAGACTATGATTAGTCTATTATTAGACTATTATTCTATTATTCTCTCTGTCTTATGATTGCTATCTCAACATGTAACCTCTCAGCTACTATTCCAGCATCATGCTTGCCTGCCTCTCTAAACATCACCAACTGGGAATCAAGTGTTCAAATACACAGCCTATGAAGGCTACCTCTCATTCAAATGCTACAGTTGTCCCTGAGTAGAATTGTGTGTCTTTAGCATGGTTCAAGCAAGTGTTTCATGAAAACAGTTAAGAGATAAACACCTTTCAGGGAAAGATTTCAAATCCCATAAAATTTTCTTCTTGAGTCATTCACAGTTCAGAAGTTTGAGAGATAGGTATGATGACACACACACTTGTAATCCCAGAATAATGGAAACTTGGTGGCTTTGAGGCCAGACTGGACTCCACAGTGAAACACTATATCAAAAACATATTAACAATTGGAGATGTAGGTCAATGATAGAGTGCTTGCCTGCCGTGTGCAAGGCTTTGCCTTCAGCATTAGAAATTAATTAATTAATCAATCAATCAAAGAATCACAAGGACTCTGCCTAAGTAATATATACCCTTAGCAGGAATGTATGGCAGGTGTGGCCAAGACACATTAAAATTAAGATAGTCAGTGAGGAGGTCACTGCTGAGGTTTGTGCTTCTGTGGTTCACTCAGAGCTATCTATACACTTTGAATGGTTGAGCCTCATGTCTCCCATTGGTAAGGTGGATCTGTACAGACAGCAGTCACATGGAGTGGGAAACCCAGCGCAGTCCTTGGCAGATGTACGCTGCTCATTAAGTTCTCAAGATAAGTAATTCTTTTAAGAGACAAGATTGATGAGCTAGGCAAGCTTCTCACCTAAAAAAAGCTGGTGAAGAGCCAAGAAAATACAGAGCTAACAAGGAAGAGAGCTTCAGGTAGTAGGATCCCAAAAATATGATTTGGGAGTCAATTCTCCTTATAGTCTGTCATGCTTCCAATTCCTGGCCTGGCCCCAGGTTCTTTAGGAACTTAAACAAATTCATGGAAGCCCAAGTTAATGCAGGAGTATCTAGAGAGCATCATGGCTCTGACTGTCCGGTGAGCCACAGTGTCAAGATGCACCCACAGGGAAAACTCTGGGGGTGATGGAGATAGACATGGTTGCCTCACCCTCTGCAGCTTTCTGTCCCAATGTTGTATTTACTGAGCTGCCTGGCTGTAGGACTGAGGGCTGGTATGATGTTTCCTACCCAAATTCAATGAATGCTTTTCTTCCCACCTTGGACTTTTCTCTTGATTACCAATTTGTGCTCATGAGTTATTCCTCGCTACTGTAAAAACGTATTCATGATAATGGTCTTATTTTCTGTAGTTAAGCATTTAATTCTGCTTAGAGTAGAAAGGCTCTGGATTCCTTTTAATCTTGTCTCCTGAAATGCTTTTCTGGATCCCTGGGCTGGTTCATATGAAGAGGCTCTGGTGGGTTTTTTTGTTTGTTTTATTTTAAAAATATTTATTTATTTTAAAAAATTATATGATGCATACATATGCCTGTAGGAGTCCATGGAGGCTAGAAGATGGCATTGGATCTCCTGGAACTGGAGATATAGATGATTCTGAGTGACAACGTGAGTTTTTGCAACTGAACCCATGTCTTGTGAAACAGCAGCAACTGCTCTTAACCACTGATTCATCTCTGCAGGCCCTCTGTTGGGTTTTGACTCCTCAATATAACAATATGTGAGCAAAAGCATCAACTAACATACAGTAACACGATCCTTAGTACTTTAGAGAGAAGACATTTTTAATTCTTAAAACGTTTATGAAAATGTACCAAGGCTTACAGTAAAAATGGCAGAGCATGTGTCTAACATACATCTCCCCAGCTTCCATCCTCAGTAACTCCCATATCTCCCAGTTTCATAGTGGCATCCTGCTTACTAACACATTTATCTTTGTTCCTTCCACTTCCCTATGCTCCTATAGATGCCTTATGAAATATATATATATATATATATATATATATATATATATATATATATATTAATCAAATCCCAATCTCAGACTCTGCTTTGGGGACATTCTGTCTAAAACATAGACTATGTGAATACTTTCTCAACATTTTAATTTTTAAAAAAGAATTATTATTTTTTTAGTCTAGTGTATTCAATTTTTAGGTGGTTAATAAACATTTAAATAATATTTTATTTATTCCTTCATATATATATTTGCATCATAGCCACCTACCACTACCTTCCTCCAGCTCTCCAGGGAAGCTCAGACCCATCTCCCCCCTAAGGTCATGTTCTTTTGGTTTGTGTCATGGGTAATTCACTGAGTCCTGTTGGTGCTTCTTGTATGTGTAGGGGTCATCTACTGAGGCATGTATTCCAAAACTTTTATTAACAAGTAAATCTTGCCCTAGGACTGAAGTTCTTCCTATTGTGGGCAAAAAATCCATTGATTTTTCTTTAAAAATGTTTTGTATACAATTTCTTTTTTTAACTGGATATTTTCTTTATTTATATTTCAAATGTTATCCCCTTTCTTGGTTCGCTTCCCTCAACCCCCCTATCCCATCCCCTATTTCCCTGCTTCTATGAGGGTGCTCCCTTACCCACAAACCCACCCACTCCTACCTCCTGCTCTTGAATTCCCCTACACTGGGGCATAGAACCTTCACAGGACCAAGGGCCTTTCCTCCCACTGATGCCCTACAAGGTTATCCTCTGTAACATTTGCAGCTGGAGCCATGGGTATGTGTACTCCTTGATTGGTGGTTTAGTCCTTGGGAGCTCTGGGGGAGTCTGCTTGGTTGATATTGTTGATTTTCTGCAACCCCTTCAGCTCTTTCAGTCCTTCCTCTAACTCCTCCATTGGAGATTAAAGCTATCTTCAGACACCCCAGAAGAGGGCATAAGCTCCTATTACAGATGGTTGTGAGCCACCATATGGTTGCTGGGAATTGAAGGACCTCTGGAAGAGCACTCAGTGCTCTTAACTGTTGAGCTACCTCTCCAGCCCAACATTTCAATTTTTTGAGGTAAGTTCTCACTCTGTATCCCTGACTGGTCTAGAACTCCATATGTAGAGCAGACTACCCTTAAACTCAAAGAGATCTGCCTGACTCTGACTCCTGGATGTTTGGATTACAGGTGTGCACCACTATGCCCATCTTACTTATTGATTTTAATTTTATTTATTTTACATATAGATCACAGCCTACTCCCCGCATCTCCTCCCACTTTCTCCTTTACCCCATGTATTCCTCCTTGGCCTCAAAGGATATCAACCAGCCATGGCATATCAAGTTGCAGTAGGACTAGGTAAGCCCTCTTCTATTAAGGCTAGACAAGGCAACCCAGTAAGGGGAGAGAGTTCCAAAGGCAGGCAGTAGAATCAGAAATAGCTCCTGCTCCCACTGTTAGCAGTCCCACATAAAGACCAAGTTACATAATTTTAACATATATGTAGTGGGCTTAGGTCAGTTCCATGCAGACTCCTTGGTTGTTGGTTCCATTTCTTTGAGCCCTTATAGGCTTGGGTTAGTTGATTCTGTAGATTTTCTTGTGGGTCCTTGACCTTCTGGCTGCTACAATCCTTCCTCCCCATCTTCTGCTGCAGGATTCTCCAAGCTCTGCCTAATGTTTATATCTTTTTATATCTTTATATTCCCATCTTTTTATCTATATTTTAAAAATTCCATCTTTCAGTTTTCTGATATAAAAAAAGTTCCAATCTGGTACTCTAAGAATCCTTAGTGGCAAAATGCAAGATTAGTTCCAAAATTTTCAGAAAGTGACTTTGTAAGAAGCAGAGGCTTGAGAATGACTTGTGCTGTGTGTGGTTTGAATGATAATTGATGGTCCTCCTAGGCTCATAGGGAGTGGCACTACTAGGAGGCGTGGCCTTGTTGGAGGAAGTGTATCACTGGGGATAGGCTTTGAGGTCTCAGATGCTCAAGCCAGGCCCTGTGTGGCACTCTCTTCTTGCTGTCTGCAGATCCAGATATAGAACTCTCAGCTACCTCTCTAGGACCATGTCTGCCTGTGTGCCATGCTTCCTGCCATTATGACAATAAACTAAACCTCTGAACTATAAGCCAGCCCCCAATTAAATGTTTTCCTTTATAAATGTTGCTGTAGTCATATTGTCTCTTCACAGCAATAGAAATCCTACTAATACACTGTGGAATCCTAGAATGAGTCAAGGTTGCTGGCTGGAGAATATGTGACCATGTGAGAATTGGCCTCTTACCTTGATCCACATGAATATGTCCATTCTAGATCATTCAGCATCCATCAAAACAGTACATATGTGATTGTCCTGCAGAAACTAGTTAGAGCTGAACCAGAGAAGCCAAAATAACCAAGAATCAGGAGAAAAGGTAATATTGCTTAAGTCAATACTATTAAGCTTTATTATGCTGAAAAAGCTAATTTACACAATCTTGCTGATACCAATTGGT
This sequence comes from Mastomys coucha, assembly GCF_008632895.1. Lineage (NCBI taxonomy): Eukaryota > Metazoa > Chordata > Mammalia > Rodentia > Muridae > Mastomys > Mastomys coucha. The sequence continues at coordinate 31,153,953 of NW_022196904.1, forward strand.
GAAGGTGGAGTCAGCAGGGCCATGTATTTCCTTCTGAAGTTCCATGCTGTATTTGGGTGACTGAACAAGATGGGAGGCCTTAGAGAAGACCACTGACAATGATAAACATCCCTTTAAGATTTTTCTTTGAAACACAATATGTCAGTCTCAATGTATGTTATATTGTTATTAATGCTAGTATAGTTTTGTAGCTTAGTTTCCAAGGAGTTGGTTGTTCATCATATTAGGGACCCCTGGAGGAACAGAACCCATAAAATCAATGTCTATACTAAAAGGAGGTTTCTTACATTGGCTTCCATTATATAGTCTGGGCAGTCTAACAATGGTCGTCTTTCACTGGAGAGGCTCAGAATCTGGTAGATGCTGAGCTAGGAGGCTGGATGTCTCAACAGTCTCAATTTGATGCTGAAGGCCTGGAAGATTCCTGGAGAGCTGCTGGTCTTCAGTCTACATTGGAAGCACATAGAAGGAGCTTCTGATATCAGTGAAAGAATGCAGCCATAACAGCAAGAGTGACATAAGATCCTCCTTCCACGCCCTTTTATCTGGGCTGCTACCAGAAAGCGCCACCTATATTTAGCACTTTCCATCAAATAGTCTCATCAAAATGTCTCTCATAGAAGCATCTAAGATTTCAGATCCAGGTAAATTAACAACCTAGATTACCCATCTCTGTTGTCATGAGAGCCCAGGCATCTCTGGATAATGGCGTGTAGTCCTGAATCTCAATGAGAAATGGATGGTTGGGTCACTTAAAAGAAGTATATATCTTAGGTGTCTGCAGTACCTAGGGTTTCTGGCCTGCTACTTTAGTCTCCACCCCACACCATTCAGAAAGGTTTGGAACAAATACTTTAAAAGCAAGCCTTATTTCTGATGGAACCATAAATGGGGGTGCATTTTCAGTACAATAAATGGGACCTTGATGAGAAGGCTTTGAGATTCATAGTCTGAGTCCCCCTGGCAACAGGTCAGCCTTGCAGCCTTGACCAAAGTGTTTACAAAAGGTGTTGTCATCAATAGGATTTATGAGTGGCACAGAAGAGGAAAGGGAAGAGGCAATGGAAAGTGACCAGGTGGTAGGGAGGAGGAGGGGTCAGCGTCAACGGACCTCTTATTTTTGGAAGACTTTTTTTTTCATGTAAGGAAAATAATGTCACAAATTCTCCCTCTCAGAGTCACACTTGTATCTCCTTTGTTTTTGATTTTCTAAGTATGTCATGTTTAGAAGAGATAGATTTTCAATATTTTAGTGTTTCTGTCATTTCTCATGGCTCTTTATCCTTCCACAGTTCCCTCAGCTCACATATAGAAAGATCCATCTTAACCTCTGAAAGATGGCTGGAATTCTTTATGGGAGGTATAGTACAGAGTGAGTGTGTTTGAGAATTGCAAGCAAACTGTGTGGGTAACTCTGAACAATCAGCTTAAGGTAAGGATACCCAATGTTGTGATTTGGTTTGTTCTGGTAACCTCTGCTCCTGATTCTGCACCCCATGTGGAATGGTGGTAAATGTGGCTTCCATTCTGATTTTCTGTACATTTTTTGGCAATTATACTCATGAAAACAGATACTTTCTCTGAAAATGATGAAGGTCCAGGATAGTCAGGCATATTTCTTATTTTAGAAATAATCATTTCCTCACTTTTCCCTTACATGCCTCATGCTACCTTTTCAGGTTCTTATTTCTTTCACTGGCTTTGTTAAGAAGGTGGGTAACCAAAATATTTCACTTTCATTTTCATGAATCTCATAAGGATTAAGGAATCTGATCCTATGACTGATATGAAAAGACAATTTGGAGTGGTAAGGGTTGTGTTTATGCAGAGGCTCAAAGGCACCTGCAGTGGCAGCCATCACTTGAATGGATACTGATAACAAAAAAGGAATATGGACCCAGTGTGACAAACATCTTTGTTACAAAGAGAAGACAAAAATGTAGACTTAGTATTCTCCATTTTGTTTATTTTATGTCTAGGTCTTTCTGTGTAACTCATACTGGCCTTGGACTCTCTAAAAAATTATTTTATTTGTATGTGTATTGGTGTTTTGCCTGCTTGTATATCTATATACCACATATGAATCTGGTGCACATATGAAGGCCAGGAGAGGGCATTGAATCCTCTAGAACTGGAGTTTCAGACAATTGTAAGCTACAATATGTGTCCTGGGGATCAAACCCAGGTCCTCTGGAAGGGCAGCCAGTGAGTGAGTGCACTTAACCTCTGAGCCATTGTTCTAGCTCCTGGCCTTGAACTCTTGATTCTCATGACTCATTCTCATAAGTGCTAGGGGAACAGGTATACGTTACCATGTTTCAATTCCTAAAAGTGAAGTTGAAGATGAATTTATTTCATTTATATTATTTTGTGAGTATGATCTATATGTGTTTATAGGCACTGTGAGTGTACAGGTGCCCAAGAAAGAAGGCATAGCATTCCTTTGAAGTTGAGTTACAGGTGGTTGTGAAATGCTATGTGAATGCTGGGAACTGAATAGAAGGTCCTCTTCCAAGAGCAGCAAGTGTTCTTAACTGCTGAGCTATGACTCCAACTCCTGCATTCTGGTTTTTTCCTTAATCATTTAGAGCCTGAGTCTTGGAGCATTTTGGAATTTCCAGACAAGAGCATTTGAGGTGATAGCACATGACATCTGAGAAAGAGTCTATGCAGATTTGGCTGCTCTGACCGGACAATGGCTCTCCTGAACTCTTTCCTGCAAGGTGCAACAACTACCAGTAATAGAGAGGTAAGTACACTCAGGATTTATTTATAACACACATTAGCTTCATTTCAGAGCATAAATAATTCCTTCCAGTGCCAGAGGCAGAAAAATCTATTTCAGTTGATCTGCTGAGATAGAGTGTGTGCCCTGTGCAGGACAAGACTTGTTTAAAAACTGTGCTTTCCCAGAGCATTTCATATATTTGGGAGTTAATTGTTCCACTGAGATTTCCTTAGATTTTTATTTCATCTGAAAATAACTAAGGAGAGCAAAGAAGTCTGGGTCTCAAGCTGATGGAGATGACATACGGGTTTGTCAGCATGGTGATGGCTCAATATCTAGAGGTGCAATCACTCCCTTTTTGACTTTGCTTTCTCCTTTGCAGTTGGGGGAGCTGCTTCTGTAAGGACTCTCTCTGAGAAGCTCAATGCTCCATAAACAGGCCTGTTTGCTTAACACAGCCATGAAAGGAATAGATAGGGTGACTTTGTAAACACATTTCTGCTTATGAATAACGCATTTTAAAAGATAGTAAGTGTCTCTCTTTTCAGCCTAGATACCAAGCTGGCTGAAGAATTCTGGTCACCATACTGGGCACAGGGCACATCTGGAAGCACTAGACAGATGCAGCTGCCACACTGTTCAGAAGTGAAAGTATTTGTGCTTGATTCTACCATGCGGGAGGGCTAGGGCCACTCCTTGCCACTCAGATACCTGAGTGAGAGTTTCAGTTTGATGTTAAAGGGACTGATTTGTTTACTTTGTAAAACTGGCCAATACACACAACAGCTATGGATAAAACCTCATCTTCTCCCATGAGGGACTACATAGTCCTTCTGTTGATGTGAATGAGGTTGAATAGTTTCTCTTTAGGAACTATTTAGAAACAAGTTTCTCTTTAAAAACAAGACATCACACATGTCTTGTCTCTTACTATCATTTCTAATTACTGACAATCTTAGTAGATTGTAATGTGTTTTGATCTGTAGCTGTCTTCAGCTCCGCACACCAGTCAATAGTTTATGTCAGCCAACAAGGTTGGATTCATACATCCCAAATCTTGCTTCCTTTCCATATTTAAACTTCGCTATGAGTAATTTTATCTACACACAAACACCTATTCTCCCAGTGTTGCCTTGCAGCTGACAGATCCAGGCTCCCAGTCTGTCCATCACTGCAGGGCATACCACTAGTGTCAACTGCATTAAAGTCAGATTCTCTTTGGTAGGTATCATCTGTCTAAATAATTACCGTGGATTTGTTCTCAAGAAATTTCCATGGGGGTTACACATTCTTATTCTGTGCAGCCATTCTCTTATATGTCTTGCTTGATTGGCTTTAGATTAGCCATTTAATGAAAATAAAATGTATTTGGAGAGCTTCGATGGTGCTGTCAGTTTATCAGGAGCTCTGCAGACATAAAAATGAAATCGTTTGGTGGGTTTCTTTTCCTTAATGGGAAAGTCATGCTACAGGCAACTTCTTGGGATAATGAAGGGAGTCGGGTATAAAATGTAAACATGCAATTAGGGAGGTCTAGCTGCTTGGTGTGTTTATCTGCTGTGTAATTCTCCAAACTAATTAATTTTATGCTAAAATGTGTGAAATCTAGATAATTTAGGCTTTATTTGATTACCCGTCTTTTAGAAGAGAAAACACCTCACATCAAATATTCTTCTATTGACAAATAGATTGGGGATCTAAGAGTGTTTGGTCTCAGACTGGATTGAAGTGGGCAGAAAGGGTACCACTCTAGCAAAATATTTGTTACTTCTCTGCAATCATTCTATTCCCATCTGGAAATAGTGTGCAGAGGTCTCCTGGTTGCTCAGAGAAGGCTTTTAGATTTTGAACATGGGAGACATAATGATGAATGGTTGTGATGGTTAATCTTGTTTATCAACTTTACCTAGTGGGGAAGAAGGACCCTCAGTTGAGAAATTAACTCTATCATTTTGGCCTCTAGGAATGCTTTTGGGGTGCAATTTCTTGATTTCTAATTGATGTAGGAGGGCATTCCAATGAGGGTGGTGCCTTTCCTAGGCAGATGGGCCTGGACTATACAAGAAAGGTAAATGAACATGACCCTGGGAGCAAGCTAGAAAGCAGCACTCTTTTGTGGGTTTTGCTTCTGGGTCCTGTCTTGAGTTTCTTCTGGCCTGACTTTCTTCAGAAATGGAGCATAAGCTCCAGTACAGCATAAGCTGTAAAATGAAATAAATCTTTTTCTCTCTCAGTTGTTTTTTGTTATGGTGTTTATCACAGCAATGGAAAGCAAACTGGGACAACTGTCTTCTCTACTAGTTCTCATTCTGAATTCCTGGATGAAGAGATGGCCAGAAAGGTTATCTTTTGTCTTACTCCTAACTTCTAGAGTGGTACTTTTTGCAAAAAGACTAGCTTTATCTGAAAGCTGCTGTCTAATGTTGATTATACAATCAACATCAAACATTACATCTTATTTTAGAGCTCAGACTCATGTCTAATTGTTGCTTGCAAGTCTTCCACTTGAATTCATTTCTTTGAGTTGTCTTTTTTTCAGCTGGTCACTTAGAGTCTGTGAATGCCTCTGAGGCAGGAATAACACAGTATTCTCTTACACCCTATGTTGTTCCTCTTGCTTCTAGACTCAGAAATTACTTGCATGATTACCAGGCTTGTCTGGAGTGAGAATCTTGGAGATAGAGATTGTGAGCAAAAAAATTAACAAGGAGACAGTCCACATCCTCTAAGGAAATCGGAGGCAGAAAGACCCGATGTTTGAGGCTTGTTCTGTTCTTTGTCATAATTGTTCTAATGACATGGTAACAAGAAGCAGATGGCTGTTGTCTCCTGAAACCTCTAGAAAACAGATGGAATGAATGTCAGAGACGAGCCACAACCTGCTGATGAGGGAGGAATCAAAGGAGGAAAGGGACAAGGCTTTACTTGCAAGTAATTCCAGGCCTTATCCCACACACCTGGGAGTCTACTGAGCTCAAGGTGACCGCTGAGTCCTTTGGCCAGTGATAGCACTTTGAACATGGAATTCAACTCATGAGGTTATTAATAACAAAAACTAAAAGGAGGAAGTGAAGGCAGGAGGAAGATGAGGTAGGGGGCTAAGAGGAGTTGAATGGAGATGGGTGGATGGCTATGATTAGTGTGCAATGTGTAAATGTATGGAATGTTCAAGAATAAATGATTATTCAAAAAGAAAAGAACTAAAACCAGAGACATGCCTCTGTAGCTAAAAATGACTTCCTCCTGTAGCCTAAGAGAACCCATGTGTGTTAGGATTGTGATTGCTGTGATGAAACACAATGACCAAAGTAATTTGGAGAGGAAAAGGTTCATTTGGATTGCACTTTCACATCATTGTTCATCATCAAAGGAAGTCAGGCCAAAAAATGCAATCAGGGCAGGAACCTGGAGGCAGGAGCTGATGCAGAGGCTATAGAGTGCTGCTTAATGACTTGCTTCCCATGGTTTGCTCAGCTTGCTTTTTTATAGAACCTAGGACCACCAGGCCAGCGATGGAATGACCCACAATGGGCTGGGCCCTCTCCCCATAAATCACTAATTAAGAAAGTGCCATATTGAGGCATTTTCTCAATTTAGATTCTCTCCTTTCAATTGACTCTACCTTATGTAAAGCTGACATAAAACTACCGAGGGTACTATGAAGTCTAAGAAAGCTGTGCTTTCTTGAATACACCATGAGCAAGAAAGACAGTGAGTGAAACATGAAATCTCAGTGTCATTCACACTTTTCATGCTACATCAACAATACCACAGGAAATATTGGGCTGAATGTCTTACGATGAATTCTCCTGGGATGTGTCCTGGGTTGTCTTTAGTCTTCTCCAATCCTTCACTGGTTTACAGTATTTCCATGCTCTGTAATATCCTGGATGCTTGAAGTGTCCAACTGAAACAAACCAAATGTTTGGCGATTTCTAAAGTGTGTCAAGAGTGCACATTTCAGCAACTAACCCCTTCGAGTAATCTGATAGAGTTGGCCCAGGAACCTGAATAGACATTTCCCCAAACAAGACATCCAAATAGTCAACAGATACATGAAAATATGCTTAGTATCATCAGTTACTAGGAAAATGTAAATCAAATCTATAGTGAAATATTTTCTCATACCTCTTAGAAAGGTAAAAACTGAAAGACTGGTCCTGTCAACATTTCACTATGATTAGAGGAGGTTCTCATGAGATACCTACTCTCCCCCAGGAGGGACTATTGGTAATTAATGGTTATTGGTGAAGGATATTGATGGCTAATGGCTATTAATGAAGGAAGTATCATTTTCTTCAGTTATCTAAAGCTACTTATATATTATACTTACTCCAGTAAGTAACCTCTCACCTATGCTCAGTTCAGAAATACTAATTAAAAATTTTCAGCTTAGTCTCCATGTAGAGTGGGGGGTGTCTCAATGTCTGTTCCCTACCATTGGATCCCCTTCCCCTAACCTGGACTGCCCGGTTGGACTTCAGTGGGAGAGTATGTGCCTAGGCCTGCTGGGGCTAGATGTTCCAGGGTTGGGGAGTGCTAGTCAATGGTGCTTCCCTTCTCTAAGGAGAATGGAAGGGGGTAATGGAGAAGGAGGTAATGGTGGAGGGATTTTTAAGGGTGAGGCTGGGAGAAGAGGAGGGAGGGGACTGTGATTGGGATGTAAAATGAATAAAAATAAAGTTTGACAGAGAGGGGGTGCTCTAATGGGAAAAGGAGATGGGGACGGAGGACTGAAACTAACAAATTCACATACAAATATATGAAACTCAGGATTTTAAAAAAATATTAGAGATGACAAGGATACAGAGAAAAGAGAATCAACACATACTTTTGGTGGGTATGTAAATCAACAATCCATTATAATAAACAATATGGGGTTCTCTCTCTATATATATGTACCATATTATACAACAATCTCATTTTTGGATGTATATACCACAAAGAAACAAAATCATTATCTTGAAGCAATACCCAAACTCCCATGTTCATTGCAGATTTATTCACTATACTCAAAATATGGAATCAACTACCTAAGAGTCCATTGATGGATGAAAAAAATGTGGTGTTCTCTCTTTCTCACAAGCAACAGAGGAAAGAAATTCTGTCATTTGTGGCAATATGCGTGAACCTGGAGATTATGCTGAATGAAATTAACCAGATACAGAAAGACAAATACATTATTTCACGTACATGTTTAATCTACAAAAGCCAAGCTCGTAAACAGAACAGAGTGATAGCTGCTGGAGTGGGGTGACATGGGGATGTTGATCAAAGGGAAGAAATTTTTAGTTATAAGATGAACAAGGTCTGGAGATCTAGTATACTTTGAGATGCCTGTAGTAGATAATATTGTGCCATTTAACTTGAAATTGCAGGAGGTTCGATCCTAAGTAGTATGGTAACATAAAATGACGTGATGTATGTTTTAATTAACTCAATTGTGGTAGTCATTTCACAACATAGATGTACCTCTGCACAGAACACTTTCAGTGCTTACAATTTTGTCAGTTATACCTCAGGAAACATTAGGAGGCAGAAATGTGTCTGCTTAATGTCTCTGCTGCAGACAGCTAAAACTCAGCATGCCCAGAGTAAAAAATCATTGACTTCAAAAGAACAGGTCTTCTCTTATATTCCCCTCCCAATCTATGCAATAGCCATACTTACCACTGCTCAGCTTCAGGGGGAGATTTCCCTCATCCATTTTTTTCCAGCCACATTCCATAGTAGACACATATATTTTGAGTGGCTCTTCTCTCCAAATCAACAGCACATGCCTGCCCCAACCATTACAACTGACTTCTTGTTAAGCATAGTCTTTTTTTTTTTTATTAAAGATTTGTTTATCTTATATATGTGAGTAGACTGTCACTGTCTTCAGACACACCAGAAGAGGCATCAAAACCCATTACAGATGGTAGTGAGCCATCATGTGGTTGCTGGGAATTGAACTCAGGAGCTCTGGAAGAGCAGTCAGTGCTCTTAACCATGAGCCATCTCCCCAGCCCGTTAACCATAGTCTTGGTGTTATTTCTCATGAAGTCTGTTTCCCATAGAAAATCCATCAAGATTTCTCACAAATATTAACAAGATCAAATCCCTCTCCAACTTAAAACCTCCCATTGCATTTGATAGGAAAAAAAAACCCTGCAAATTGTGATGTATTTATTGATGGATGTTTGTTATTCCCAGAGATGATGCTGAGCAGGTGTAAGGGAACTAAACAGACTGTTGGGAAAGAGTGATATGAGGAACTGCTTTGTCAGCCAGACAATTAATGAGTGTGTTCATTTTCAAGCGTGTTGGGTAGGTGACCTACTTACAATTCAATGTATGCTGAGAGCCTAAGGTTCAGAAAGCCTGAGGCATGGGCCTCTTGGGCCAACTTTACAGGATCATTATATTTCACAGCTCTCCATACTCTCCATAGACTCAACAGAGATCTTTTAGATTTCAAACACCTTTTCAGTTCTAATTCCTTCCAGTTCCACAAGGATTGGTTCCTAAAAGCTCTTTCTCATGAGCCCACCTTCACAAGAATTAAGGATGTACACTTGATAGGTTTTACATTTTTATGTATTTAAATTTTTGTTTTGCTGAGGAAGGGATATAGAGCTTTGTCCAGTGGTAGACAAGTGCTTTATCACCTCTTACTGGGCTATGCTTCCCAGCTCTTGAGTCACATTTTTCCTTCCTTCCTTCCTTCCTTCCTTCCTTCCTTCCTTCCTTCCTTCCTTCCTTCCTTCCTTCCTTCCTTTCTTCCCTCCCTCCCTCCCTCCCTTCCTTCCTTCCTTCTTCCTTCCCTCCCTCTCTCCCTTCCTTTCTGCCTACCTGCCTGCTGTCCATCTGGGTCTGTCTGCCTGTCTGTTTATTTAGACAAGGTCTCACTGTGTAAGTAAAGACGACCCCAAATTTGCTTGAACTCAAGCAGCCCTCAAGTTTCTTTCCTGCTTCCCAAGTGCTAGTATATATTTATCACCATGTCCAGTGAAAGCCCATTTTCGAGTCTCTTTCTTGGACAAGTCATCTTGTGATATCCTCTTGGCCAAAAAGTGCAAGAACATGGATTGATGAGACCAGAGTTTTGTGAGTTTTTTGGGAGAGGGGTCAAAGTGTGAAGGCTATGGCCACAGGTGAAGGAATTCAGTGATGGTAACTGCAGGGAGTGAGAAGAGACCAGCCTCTCTGCTGTCTGACTCCCCTTCCTGCTGTTTGGCTTCAGCCAGCCTCAACTGCAATCTAGAGAGTAAAGGAGTACAGTCAGGCATCCCTGAAAGGGTTAGTTCATAAGGCAGAGTGCTGACCAGAGATGGTGGGTTAATACCTAGTTAATCTAGAGGCATAGAGCAGAAAAGTCAGCTCAGGTGAGAGCTGTTGTTGGTACCCCTCCCTAGATGAGGAAAGGAGAGATGGTGTGACATAAGGTGTGTGTTTTCAAACAGCATGTAAGAGACAGAGACAGAAATGAGATGTTGGAGCTAGAGAGATGGCTCAGAGTTAGAGCATCTGCTATCCTTGTAGAGGACCTTGGTTCAGTTCCTGGCATCCAATTTGAGTAGCTGACAAACGCCTGTCACTCCACCTCTAAGGAATCTGACACCTTTTTGTGCTTCTTCAGGTAACTGCATGCACATGTGTGAGCACATGCACACACACACACACACACACACACACCACAAATGATAATACATCTTAAAAATAAGTCAAGTTATCTCTGGAAAGGCATGGGTGTGGATATCAAGGCTTATGCTCTTAAACATCACTCAATATGTCTGATGTTTTCCTTCTAGACATCTTTGAGTACCTGGGTTGGGACTTCTGGTTCCTTCTTTGCTGTCTCACTCCTTCATCCAAAGTTCAAGAGAGGTTGTATCTGTTAAGCATCTGTGAGGTTTACTAGTGTCCACAGGGCTGCGAATATTCATATTGGATTTCACATTTCAATAGGATCTGAGAGCCCAGGGGAAGAAGTAGCAATTGAATGAGTGCTGTCACCATATCCTCGCTGTGTCTGTCCATGTCTACAGCTCTGGGTGAATCGTGTTTAATTTACTAACAGCTTCGTTTTCAGGGATAAAATATGAAGCTGTTGTTTGAACTGTGAAATTCTAATTATTTGAAATGTCAGATGTGAACTCCCAGTGTAGTATCTTCCCTTGGGTGGTGAAGCTTCTGATTCGGAAGAGTTTGTCACTGAAAGCAAGGCAAGATAAGTATTGACAGAGGAACTGTGAACATTGTCCTTGCTCATGGCTGCTTATCGATCTGCCCTGCTGTACTTACATAATCAGCCTGAGCCTTCCAGCCATATTCCTTTCATTGAAGTGGGCCTCACACAGATAGCAGAACCTAAAGAGAGCTTTCCTCGGTCTTCTTGGAAGGTGGGGAGTCTCAGATGAGCTTGAGTTAGGACACTGGAAGTGAGGATTTCTCTAACAGCGCTTTGGAAAAAAAATCATAATGGATTTTTTAGTTCTTTTTTTTGTTTTGTTTTTGTTTTGTCCCCCTCTTGAGGAGTCAATGTCACAGCTATGAGTTTCATGAAGGGCTACTGGTAATTAAAAAGAAGCAAGGGAACATTTTGTTTCTGGTGACTCTTAATCCACCAGGCTGACAATCAAAATTAACCATCATACATGGTAAGCAATATCAATCAAAGCCATCTCTGAGCTCTTCTAGAATCTTGTTTTATATTTTCCCCATCTGGATCTATAGTTTTTGTGACAAGGTGGTCTGTGACAACAATTTTACTATGGCTGTAAGAGAAATTGTGGCTTTTATGCTTATTCTTCCAGACCCTTTATATGCCAGTGTAGAAACTGAAATCCTATATTGTGTTTTATTTTTTCATGTTTGTACTGTGCTGTATACATATATGTGTGTGTATACATATATACATATATGTATATATATTTGTTTACATAGGCACATGTTTGTGTGTGTGCACATGTGTATAAAGGTCAAAGGTTGACATTAGATGTCCTCTATCAATCTCTACCTTATATGTTGTGTCATGATCTCTTACTTAACCGGTATCACTGACTCAGTTAGTCTAATAAGTAGCTAGCTTGCTCCAAGAATCCCTTGTGGGTGCCTCCTGAGCACTAAGATTATAGGCAGGCTACAATAATAGTCCGACATTGATCTGAGTACTGAGGACCTGAACTCTACTTATCATGCTTACATACCAATTGCTTTACCCTCAGATTTATTTCCCAGTTTCAGTTTATGATGAATAGACAATGCTAAAATTAATTATGTGTCTATGATTGGTAGCAGTTTGTCCGTTTATTTCTCTTGCTTGAGAAATTAGCTAACATTGATTGAAATATACTACATAATACATAATAGATGCCATTTACACAGGGCTGCACTAAAATTTATGGAAACAAGTTTGTCACAGGAAAGGACCATCTCACGAGACGTGGTTAATGTCTCACTCATCCATAGCATGAATATGGGTTAAATAGCATCCTTATTCTTTTTTTATTCCTTTGCTATGAGTGAATTGTGTATATGCTAAATTCTTTTCCGTGTACCAAGGACTCAAGGGTCACATGTTGAAGAACAGGTAAAGGAAATGGGTGCAGCTGGAGTGTGAAATGGGGGTTATAAGTTATCACATTCCATTGTATGC
>NW_022196904.1:31166426-31179186 GCF_008632895.1 Mastomys coucha
AAAAAAAAAAAAGAAATGAGGCAACAAGGTGTGGTGACCCAGTCCTGTAATCACAGTACTAGGGAAGCAAGAGCAGGAAGATCTAATATTCAGAGATAGCCTGGGCTGCATAGGAAGTCTCTTCTCTCAAAGTAAGGGGGGGCAGAGAGAGAGAGAGAGAGAGAGAGAGAGAGAGAGAGAGAGAGAGAGAGAGAGAGAGAGAGAAGAGAGCTTACTATTCCGTGAGATTACTTCATTTATTTTATGTCTCTCTAGCTAGGATATATGTTCTGCAAGAGCAGAGGCTCTGTTTTGTTTACTGCTATATGCTCAGCATAACAGGTACTCAATAAATGATTTTGAGTGGCTGAATAAGCGAGCGAGCAAATGCATGCCAGAGGCTGTGCTCTGAAACAACAGAGATGCTGTCTCTCAGCTGCCCATTTGACAATCCTAGGAGGAAAGTCTTGAAAATGTGGTTCAGGCTATCTCTTCTAGAGGGGCCTGTGAAGCACAGTCTGAATGAAGCCCAGAGGGTACAGTGTTATGATGGGTAAAAGGAGACTTCATTGCTTTCCTCTGCCTCAGCTGAACTCTTCCTGAGGCAAGATTTTTAAGCCCATTACTTTGGCCATTTTACGAGTCATCAGAGGGTCTATGGTCGATCTTGGTTGTCAGAAAACTAAACAAATGCCATCTCCTAATTACCTTTTGCATAGGAACTGCAGCCAGCACTGAGCAGAGCCATCCATTGTGCCTGCTGGACAGTGAGTTAGAAAAGAATCCAGCCAGCCTTGGAAAGGGGTAAATTTTGTTTAGGCATTTAGAAGAAATGACTTTGCTAGATAAATTAGGCAGGAGAACTATCTGATTAGTGCTCACAAAAAAAGCTCATTTGAAGCATTGAAAAGATAAACACTGAGAAAAATGGAGCAAGACACTTGCAGCAGAAGTGGCAGCAGTAGAAGAAAAAGCCATTTGCACTGTTACCACTCTGTACCACCTTGGGTGAACGGGACCCTTAGACTCATACACAAATATATGTGAATGGTGTAAAATCTCTTTTAAAACTAGTAAGAGGTATCTTGCACTTTGAATTTTTAATTAAATTCAATTAGAGCACATGTGTTTAAGTCTATAAAGTGTGCTGATTTTCAGTGCATGGCTCAACTAATCTTTACCTGTGTAAGCACCACTAAGAACAGGCCATAAATTTTTCCCAGCATCCTGAAAGTTTCTGTTTGTTACTCCCCACCTTTCCCAAGAGTAACCACAGACTTGACTTTTATCCCCACAGAGTTGTTTTGTCTGTTTTGAAACATTTCATGCATCAGTCAATACATATTTTAAAAATCTAGTTTTTGGAGTAACTGGGACCAGCAGGACCCAGGCAAGCAGGAACTCCACCAGCCCAGTAGCACGGGTTTCTTCAAGTCTGTTTGGACTGGTGCCCTAAGTAGACCTTGGGCACAAATTCTGCAGTCACTCCCACAACACCCAGAGGAAGCTCCACTCCAGGCACTCTGACATGCCCAGGATCCTAAGGATCAGAGGTGTGGAGGACACATCTGTCACAACACTGGGAGTAACTGGGACCAGCAGGACCCCACACAGGAACTTCACCAGCCCAGTGGCACTGGTTGCTTACGGTCTGTCTAGGCTGGTGCCCTGAGCAGACCTTGGTCACAAACTCTGCAGCAAGACCCATAATTCCCAGATGAAGCTGTACTCCCAGGCACTCTAATTAGCCCAGGATCATAGGATCCCAGAATCACAGGATCACAGAGACAGCTTGACTCTGAGGAGTTCTGACATAACCAGGATCACAGGAAGGACAGGCCCCAGTCAGATTTAGCAAGGGCATGTAGCACTAAAGATAACCAGATGGTGGGAGGCAAGCATAAGAACATAAGCAACAAAAACTAAGGCTACTTGGCATCATCAGAACTCAATTCTCACACCATAGCAAGTCCTGGACACACCATCACACAGGAAAAGCAAGATTCAGATACAAAATCACTTCTCATGATGATGATAGAGGACATTAAGAAGGACATAAATAACTTCTTTAAAGAAATACAGAAGAACGCAGGTAAACAGCTAGAAGCCCGTCAAGAGGAAACACAAAAATCCCTTAAAAAACTACAGGAAAACACAATCAAACAGGTGAAGGAAATGAACAAAACCACCGAGAATCTAAAAATGGAAGTAGAAACAATAAAGAAATCACAAAGGGAAACAACCATGGAGATAGAAAACCTAGGAAAGAGATCAGGAGTCTGTTTTTGTGTGTGTGTGTGTGTGTGTGTGTGTGTGTGTGTGTGTGTTTGTGACAGGGTTTCTCTGTGTAGCTCTGGCCCCTGGCTGTCTTGGACCTCACTCTGTAGACCAGGCTGGCCTTGAACTCAGGAATCTGCCTGCCTCTGCCTCCCAAGTGCTGGGATTAAAGGCGTGTGCCACCACTATCCGGCTCAAGATCAGGAGTTTTAGATGTAAGCAACACCAACAGAATATAAGAGATAGAAGACAGAATCTCAGGGGCAGAAGAAACCATAGAAAACATTAAAACAACAGTCAAAGAAAATACAAAACGAAAAAAGGTCATAACTCAAAACATCCAGGAAATCTAGGACACAATGAGAAGACCAAACCTAAGGATAATAGGTATAGAAGAGAGTGAAGAATCCCAGCTTAAAGGGATAGTAAATATCTTCAACAAAATTATAGAAGAAAACTTCCCTAACCTAAAGATAGTGTTGCCCATGAACATACAAGAAGCCTACAGAACTCCAAATAGACTGGACCAGAAAAGAAATTCCTCCCATCACATAATAATAAAAACACCAAATGCACTAAACAAATAAAGAATTTTAAAAGCAGTAAGGGAAAAAGGTCAAGTAACCTATAAAGGCAGTCCTATCAGAATTACACCAGACTTCTCACCAGAGACTATGAAAGCTAGAAGATCCTGGGCAGTTATCATACAGACCCTAAGAGAACACAAATGCCAACCCAGGCTACTATACCCAGCAAAACTCTCAATTACCATAGATGGAGAAACCAAGATATTCCTTGACAAAACCAAATTTACACAATATCTTTCCACAAATCCAGCTCTACAAAGGATAATAGAGGGAAAACACCAACATAAGGAGCAAAATTACACCCTAGAAGAAGCAAGGAATTAACCTTTCAATAAACCCATACAAACATAATTCCACCTCTAAGAACAAAAATAACAGGAAGTAACAATTACTTTTTCTTAATATCCCTTAATATGAAGATTAATATTACTAACTTGTCCTAATCGATTCAAATTCAAAAGTATGAGGAATTGAAAATTTGTTGGCTATCATCTGGTGGTCTCTAATTTGGTAATTGGAGAAATAGGTCCAATATTGTACAATCCATATACACTTTCTGCTTGTTTGTACCTTACAGTGTCTTGCAGGTACCATGTAATGGTATTGAAACTATGCTTCTCCTATCTCAGCCTCTCTATAGTCGGATCGTTTATTTGATGTTTTTACACTATACTATGGTTTTCAGAACAGCTTACATATTTCAAAATTATTTATACAGCCAAAAGAAACATAAACAATTAACTTGGGAGGTGACTTATAAGAGAACAACAAAGAGTGAGACTGAATACTTTGCTTGATGTTTGTAACTATTGTGTCAATTTTGAAGAAGAGAACTTTATAAGTTACTCTTTCTTTGAGATGAATGCTTTTCAAAATCATCACAACCAGTGAACCAGATTTTTACAGTCACCTAGTGTCTGTGCCACCTTCCAAGCAGAACCACTGTTCATTGAAACAGTTGGTGAATGACTTCATTGATAGACCATCTTAATACACACACCATTTCTTAAATGAATGTAACCTGTTCTCTGTGGGCTGAGAATAAAGACAATCACTCAAGTCAAATAGCTTTGATCATAACAGGAAATTGTGCTTTCAATTCACTCTTTGGCACAGCAGAACTGTCCACTCTTAGCTTAGCTACTATGGAGGTAAAAGCCTTTGGTGACATGAGGGGCATTGAAGTACAGTCTTATTACAATGAACTCCAATGTCTAAAAATTGTTTTTATTTTGGGCTTGCACCATAGTAAGAGCCAAGATTTTAAACTCTACTAAAAACAAAACAAACAAACAAACAAACAAACAAAAAACTTTATCTATTTATATTCATTAAAAAGAACTAGTAGTGATGTATTATTTTAAAATATACAGTTAATATGTCTGGAGTTATTTAAAATTTATATTGAGAAAAACATACATATTTTCAGTATTGCTCTAGACAAGCATCTACATAAGACTGTTTAATTGATTGTTTTATTATCAAACAACTTTTATACTACTCATTTTTATTTTTATAGTATTTTATAAAATTTAAAGAATATGACAAAATTTAAAAAAAGGTATTGCAGGTATTGAAGGGGGGTCTCTGGGAGGAGTTGGGGTACAAAAGAGAAAGAAGAACATGATGTAATTCTATTTACTCAAAATATGTTTTTAAATGTTAACAAATACAGATAAACTAAAATTATGTATCTTTTCTCATCACAATGCAATAAAACTTAAATCAGTTTAAAAATCTAGTTCCTATTTGTAACATGTGCATGTACATGCATTCATATGGAGATCAGAGGATAAACTTAGGCACTAGAATCCACATTTTTCTTTTTCTTTTCTTTCTGTTCTTCTAAGGTGAGGTATGGGCATTGACCTTGGATCCTTGTGTTTTCAAAGCAAGCACTTCATCCACAGAGCTGCTTCTCTAGCTCCAAACACAGCATGTTTTGTTCATCTCAGTCTCTGTAACAGTTTAATCACAATTACATATTTGTCAGACTTGATCTTTATTTAAAATCTGTGTCTCAAAAATGCTTAGATATTTTCTGGCCATTTATGGACAGAGCAAGAAGGCTGGAGTTTAGAGTAAGTGGATTCAAGACTTAATCCCAGTCTGGAAAATACATAAAAATATATTCTTGTTCTTATTAGCCTTCACATTAGACATTCCCCAAAGTCCTAAAATCTGACAAAGTTAAACAATGTGTCAAACTTGCATAAACAAAAATGGTCTATTACAGTATGGACAGTAATGTCCCCTCATAATGTGTGATGAACATTAATCAGTAGTCATATGTGGTGGCACACAATGGTGATGACAGTGGCACTAATGAGTCTGAGGCCAGGAGTGTGAGGCTAGCCTTAGCGACCTAGATAGAACCTGTCTAAGTTAATAACAGAGAAAAATTACAACAATTCACATTTCTGAAGCTTACACTGTGTTTGAAGTCTTGTGTAAGACTTCCCCTGGATCTCCTCAATAACCCTATCAACACCTGACAATGTGGGCATTGTCTGTTTGTCTGTCCCTTTTCCTTCCTTTCTAAATGAGAAGTTGTAGCATATTTCCAATATTAAATGCTGATATACGATCATATTCACTTTAATTAATATAGATTCAACAAAGAGATTCAAAATAAATGGACATGACCAAGTAGGTTAAAACCAGAGTCAGGCCTTCTAGGGGTACTTCTCTCCCTAACCCGGGTAAGTTATTTTATGGGTAGAGTTGAGGCATAACTTTCTCTTTTGTATTATTTTTAATCATGTGTAGGTATGTGTGTCTGCATGTGGGTACATGCTGTGTGCACAGGAGCCCAAATCTGCCAGAGGCATTTGATCTCCTGGAGCTAGAGTTACAGATGGTGTGAGCTGCCTGACGTGGGTGCTGGGAACTGAACTCTAGTCTTCTGGAAAAGGAGCACATGCACTTAACTTCTGAGCTATTTCTCTAATTCTGTGTGGATAATGGCAAAACCTCCTGGAGCCCTGAAGATAGGCAGGTGCTGTACAGTGAGTTTAACAGCTTAGAAGGGGCTTGATGCACAGAAGCCTCTCTAGCTAAACTGCTTATTGAATTATTCACTTTGCTTCACACTCTTACAAAATATCCGACTCAAACAAAGACAGAAATGAATTATTTTGATTCAGGGAGTTCATTTGGAGTTAGGGGTTTCTATTTGACTGAAGGCCATGGTAGAGCAGTGCAGCTCACATGATGAGGTAGCAAGAAGAATGCCAGTCCTCATCTGTCTTCTCCCTTTACTTCTTTTTATTCCAGCACACAAGAAGACACAGATCACATTCATAGTCCAAATACCTGCTTGGGTAGTCCTCCTCCAAATACCTCACAGCCATACTCACGGGTGAGCCTCATGTCTATAGTTCTAGGAAGGAGAGAGAGAGAGAGAGAGAGAGAGAGAGAGAGAGAGAGAGAGAGAGAGAGAGAGAGAGAGAGAGAGAGAGAGAGAGAGAGAGAGAGAGAGAGAAATTAGGGGAAGAAGCAATCTCTTGTGATTCCAAATATGATCACATATGCATTAAAGAAGATTCAGTGTTATAATGATCTTTTTTGGCTTGTTTAGGAGTCAGGTACCCTATCATTGATATTATGCAAGTCACTATGCAGATAGAAGTCTGACTACCTGATAAGAGAGTCTTGGGTGAAGAACATGGTTATGTTTATGGAGGTAAGGCATCAAGACATCATGTCTATAGTTCTAGGAAGGGTAGGAGAGAGTGGGAGAGAGGGGGTGGGGGAAAGACAGAAGCACACACATACACATACACATACACATACACACCCAGAGAGAGAGAGAGAGAGAGAGAGAGAGAGAGAGAGAGAGAGAGAGAGAGAGAGAGAGTTGTATGTTGCAATGTATCCTATACTGTTCTCGAACACTTGACTCTCCTGTTTTGCCTCCTGAGTGCTGGGGTAAGAGGTGTTTGTCATCTTGATAGAACAAAATTTCTTTTTCTCCCCATGCTTGATATCAGGGAAAACTTTTTGGTATCTTTCACTAACATTACTCCCTAAACTCTACCTTGGAACAACTGAGGATGTTTCGTGTCTTCACTGGCTTAAATCAGTCTATATTTCCCATCTTGTCTCAGTTGAAGCCGTCTTTGGTTTGTACCCTCTGCCCTGTGAAGTCCCATAGAAAAGCACCCAACCCTGTTCTAGAAATTTGGGGTTGAAATGCCCCAACTAACCGAATATTCTTGACTCTTGTTAAAGGGCTTGCTTGCTTCCCCTTGCATCTGCCAACCATGATGTAATTTTTCTGTGTTCTTTGTCTTTAAACCTCCCTGTGATGTGCATTCAGGGCTGTTTGGTAAGAAATGTTTTTCTCCAGGTAGTCACTGGCAAACTTACTATAGACTCTATTTGAACTGTGGTTGCTGAATGGTCTTTGCTCTGTATCAAGTGCTGACTTCCAAAGTCCAACTCTACTTAGAGTTTGGCACCAGACAGGAAGGTCTGAAGCCATTAAAGATGTTGGCAATAAGAAGATATTATCTGATGGGTTGCGCAAGCATATGGAACTGGTTCTTTAGAAAGTGTGTGTGTACTCTTTCCCCAGCCAGAATGTTTGGAATAGAGGAACACTTTTCTTTATCAGTCTTCTTACTGTTTGAGAAAACTTTATGAGCACTGATCATGCAGGCAAGGCTAATTTTGTCACCCAGTCAAATCTCTACCTGTGAGGGGAAAAAAATTAGCCTATGCTTAAAAGCTCTTGGTGAATAAAATTAATTGCATCAACTAAATAAAATGTGTTCTGTCCAATACATATAGATGTTGTGTCAACAAGACAAATGGACTCAGTAGTTTAAGTATCTCTGTGGATAAAATGCATAATAATGTAATTACTTTGCCAACAAAATGCTAACTTGCTTTAATCATTCCGTTCACAACATAATGTAAGGTGATTTAGTGGGTGAAATGAATCCACTTACAAATTGTTTTATGGTCATAATGCAGCCCTTTGGTGGAATGTGAATTGATGATAATAATTTTATGGGCAAATGATTTTTCAATTAAAATGTCTTTTCACAGACAAAATGGGAGTGTTACAAATGGCTCCCAATAACCGTATGCCAAGGAACAGGCAGAAAGGGCTGTCACCCACATTAACTAATGACACAACGTAAAAGGCTCCAACACTTGGAAGGTGATTCATTTTCATAAAATTTGTAATTTTCTTTCCTCCTACTTGAGAAGTATTTGTTTCCCACATTCACTGACTTAATAACATAAATTAAACCCAGCGACCAACCCACCAATCACCAAGCTGCTATGTTTCTCCCACATGTTAATAGACTATGGGCACATTGTTTACTAATAGTCATTTGCACGAGGACAGTTTTCCTGATAGCCAATAAGGGTGATGTTTTCTGTAGTACAGCAAAGACTAATGAGACTTTGACTCCTCCCCCAATGAGTTAGCCTCGTATTCTCACACAGCTCTGCAGTTTTCTCCATGGGTTCATCATAGGTCTGAACAGTCTCCTTGCATGCTCTCATCCACATTTGTCCTATTCAGAGAAGTGAGATACATGGCTACTTCTTGTTGGGTGAGTGGAAGGTGGAGGTTATCTGCTTATTGATGTTTTATTATCAACATTTCCTTTTCTGAAGGCCAAACCTACTAGACATGGAACAAAGTTTCTTCCGATTATGCAGATAAGAAAGTCTATTGGAGATGGTAGGCAGTCAGGTAGCACAATAAAGAGTGAGTGGAGAAGGAAGTCCATCAGATGCACAGGAGTAATGGAGGAGGCTGAGGAGATGGTTCAGTAGTTATGTGTACTGCTTCTCCAGAGGATCTAGTTGTATTCCCAGAACCCATGTCAGGCTTTTAACTACCTGTAAGTTTCAGGGTGCTTTGAATATGTTTGGCCCAGGGAGTGACACTATTAGGTGGTGTGGCCTTGTTTGTGCAGGTGTGGCCTTATTGGAGGGAGTGTCACTGCTGGGGTGGGCCTTGAAACCCTCCTCCTAGACACGTGGAAGCCAGTCTTCTCCTGTCTGCCTTTGGATCAAGATGCAGAACTTTCACAGCATCTCCTTCAGCCCCATGTCTACCTAGATGCTGCCATGCTTCCCACCTTGATGCTAATGGACTAAATTGCTGAACCTGTAAGCCAGCTCCCAATTAAATGTTGTCCCTTATAAGAGTTGCCTCGGTCACTTTATCTCTTCACAGCAATGAAATCCTAACTAAGACAGGGTACTTTGACACTTAGGGCCTCTGTGGGCACCCAAAATCACATGCACATTCTCTCCAACAAGTACATATGTACATAGTTAAAAATAATATATATATATATATATATATATATATATATATATATATAGATAGATAGATAGATAGATAGATATAGATATGTATTAAAGAAAAGGAAAGAAAACAGTTATCATTTCATGGCTGTATATATTTGCCCCTGGGAATTTATCTTTCTTTGTCTCACTGGGACAATATCTGACATTGGTGTGGTTTGAATGAGAAATACCCACGAAAGGCTCATAGGTTTGAAGAGTTGGTCATCAGCTGGTGGTGCTATTTGGGAAGGCTGTGGAAACTTTAAGAGGTAGAACCTTGCTGCAGAGAGCACATCACTGTGTGGGGGAGTTGGTTTTTTAGCCTGCTGCAGCCTTCCTCTTTTCACTCTCTGCTCCCTATGTGTGTGTGGAGGAAGCACCATGCTGCCTGACAGTTGTGGGGAGCCGCAGCTGCCACCCTATATACATATATTTTGAACACCTGGTCTCCGGTCAGAGCAGAGAGCATTGATAATCAAGCCCTTAGTTGGAGAAGCTGAGTGCCTCTAGTTTGTGATGCAAGCTGGCATGAATTCCCTCAGCCTATTATGCTTTGCCACATAGCTGATGCTGATTGGGACCAGGGAAAGTATTTAACCCACAAGGGCTGGGGGCTGGAGAGAGACTGAGTATGTGGAGATAGGAGTAAGTATGTAGAATTAGGGCTGGTGATGGGATAGAAGAGTAAGTATGGGATATAGAAGAGTAAGTATGATAGATAAGTATGTAAGGATAGAAGTAAGATGCAGGAATAGAACTAAGAATAGGAATAGGAGTAAGTAGAAATAGTAATACGTAAGATGTAACTAAGAAGATGTAACTAATAAAATGTAAGTAGAAATAAGTAAGATGTAACAAGTAAGATTACAAGGATCCTAATAAAATCTGTTTGGAGAAGGGCTTGGTGTTTGCCTCCTTACTTCTACTGGACGGGTAAGGCGGCCGACAGACAGTCAGGCTGGCCTCATGTGCTTGCTATTATGCTTTGTTTGCTGCAATATAAAAGTACCAAAATAAACATTTTCTCTGCTAGGTTACTTTCTCTTGGAGTATTTTATCACAACAGAGACTTCTAATACAAATATTTGTACCAGAGGTAGTTGGGTTTGTTTGTTGGTTGGTTGGTTGATTGATTTTAGACATGTAGAAGACTTTTGAACTTTGGACTAGAAAAGCTCCTGAAAAATGTGGGCAGAGTTTACTGAGTCCTTGGGAACAGAAGTGTTCTGTGTAACATGGGTAGAGGAAGTCTGGCTCATGAAGTTTTAGAGCAGAACAAGGATTTTAATAACAACTAGAATAGAGGCCATTTCTGTGATTTTTTTTTTTTAAAGCAAAGGATATAGCTTCTGGCCATATCCCAAGAATTTGTTTGAGGCTATACTAAAAAGTAAAAGACTAATGTCTTTTGTGAAAGAAATTTCAAGACAACATAACACTAAGTCTGTAGAATAGTTATTTGTGATGACTCTTGTGATGATTTCAATAGGAATGGCACCCATAGATGTATATATTTGAATGATTGTTCATTATGGAGTAGTACTAAGACAGGGATTAGGAGTATGGCCATATTGGAGTAGTTGTAGCCTTGCTAGAGTAGATGTGACATTGTTGGAAGATGTGACTCATGTGGAGTAGGCTTAGAAGGTTTCTAAGGTCTAAGCCAGTTCCAGAGACTCTTCCTGTTGTCTTTGGATCAGGATACAGAACTCTCACCACCTTCTCCAGCACCATGTCTGCCTGTGTGCTACCATGCTTCCTATGATACTAATAAGAAACTAAACCTCTGAACTGTAACCCCAAATTAACTGCTTTCCTTTATTGCCAAAGTCTTTGTATCTCTTTACAGCAATAGAACATTGACTAAGACAACTCTTATGTGAGTCTACAATGAAAATGAATAGTAAGCAAGGCAGAAGAAAATAACAGATACTCAACTCAGAGAGGAAAAGATCACTATGAAGTTTAAAGTTGCAGTATCCTGTGATTGCAAAAAGGAGGCTGTAATTACCACAAAGATGAATGCAATTAAAGAGCAGCCTCTTGCTCTCTACTGAAACAGTAAAACAGGGTCCCAAGGGGAAGCCTAAGCCTCCTATGTATGAAAGTAAAGAACCCACAAAGGGTTTCCTTCTTCTGAAATACAAATACTTAGGTAAATTTGTCACCAACTTCTGCATACAGAAGTTGTGGTAACTATGGGCCAAATGGGCAAGGGTCTATCACATGCTGACAGTGGGACTAGTAGTATTGTCCCTTGTGTACTTTTTCTTGAGACATAGAAGATGCAAGGTTGATGTAGTCATAGAACTTTTCTCTATGGTTTCAGAGAACAACTGAGGCTAGGTAATGTGATTAAGTGATTCTAGCAAAATTTCCATTTTAAATACTCCTTTGGGGAGTCGTAAAGCTTTTAACTTAGTATTTTTTGTTTGTTTATTTGAGAATGAGAAACTGAGATCTTTATATATGTGTGTGTGTGTATATATCCACATATATACACACACCTCTACACAAAAGATAAACAGGCTGAGAAAGAAATTAGGGTAACAACACCCTTCACAATAGACACAGATAATATAAAATACCTTGGTGTGACTCTAACTAGGCAAGCAAGTTTTGACAAAAACTTCAAGTCTCTGAAGAAGGAAACTGAAGATCTCAAAAGATGGAAAGATCTTTCATGCTCGTGGATTGGCAGGATTAATGTAATAAAAATGACCATCTTGCTGAAAGCAATTTACAGATTCAATGCAATCTCCATCAGAATCCCAACTCAATTCTTCACAGACTTAGAAAGAGCAATTTGCAAATTCATCTGGAATAACAAAAGACCCAGGATAGCCAAAACTATTCTCAACAATAAAGGAGCCTCTGGTGGAATCACCATCCTGGATCTTAAGCTGTTGCTACAGAGCAATTATGATAAAAACTGCATGGTATTGGTACAGTGACAGGCAGGTAGATCAATGGAATAGAATTGAAGACCCAGAAATGAACACACAAACCTATGTCCACATGATCTTTGACAAAGGAGCTAAAACCATCCAGTGGAAAAAAGACAGCATTTTCTTTCTTTTTTCTTTTCTTTTCTCTCTCTCTCTCTCTTTTTTTTTTTAGATATTTTCTTTATTTACATGTAAATTTCTTCTTTCTCAGATTCCCCTCCAAAAACCAAACAAACAATCAAACAAAAACAAGAACAAACCCCTGTTGCCTCCCCCCTTCCCATGCCTGCCACCCCACCCTCTCCTACTTATTGGCCCTGGCATTCCCCTACACTAGGGCACAGAACCTTCACAGCACCGAGGTCCTCTCCTCCTATTGATGATTGAATTTGCAATCCTCTACTATACACATGCTGCCAGAACAATCAGACCCACCATGTGCAGTCCTTGGTTGGTGGTTGAGGGTACCCTGGGAGCTCTGAGGGTACTAGTTAGTTCATATTGTTGTTCATCCTAAGGGGCTCCAAAACCCTCAGCTCCATAGGTCCTTTCTCTAACTCCTTCATTGGGGACCTTGTATTCAGTTCAATGGATGGCTGTGAGCCTCTACATCTGTATTAGTCAGATACTGTCAGAGTCTCTCAGGAG
>NW_022196904.1:31179506-31189179 GCF_008632895.1 Mastomys coucha
AGCAAGGAAGTAATGTTCCCCTTTCTCCACAACCTCTCCAGCATCTGCTGTAAAGACAGCATTTTCAACAAATGGTGCTGGCTCAACTGTCGGTTAGCATGTAGAAGAATGCATATTGATCCATTCCTATCTCCTTGTACAAAGCTCAAGTCCAAGTGGATCAAGGACCTCCACGTAAAACCAGATACACTGAAACTAATAGAAAAGAAAGTGGGGAAGAGCCTTGAGCACATAGGCACAGGGGGAAATTTCTGGAATAGAACACCAATAGCTTATGCTCTAAGATCAAGAATTGACAAATGGGACCTCATAAAATTGCAAAGCTTCTGTAAGGCAAAGGACACTGTCAATAGGACAAAACGGCAACCAACAAATTTGGAAAAGATCTTTACCAACCCTATATCTGATTGATGGCAAATGTCCAATATATACAAAGAACTCAAGAAGTTAGACTCCAGAGAAACAAATAACCCTATTAAAAAATGGGGTATAGAGCTAAACAAAGAATTCTCAACTGAGGAATGCCGAATGGCTGAGAAGCACCTAAAGAAATGTTCAACATC
The DNA here is from genome assembly GCF_008632895.1 of Mastomys coucha. Taxonomy (NCBI): domain Eukaryota; kingdom Metazoa; phylum Chordata; class Mammalia; order Rodentia; family Muridae; genus Mastomys; species Mastomys coucha. Next base: position 31,180,070 of record NW_022196904.1, read on the forward strand.
TTTAGTCGTCAGGGAAATGCAAATCAAAACAATCCTGAGATTCTACCTCACGCCAGTCAGAATGGCAAGGATAAAAAACTCAGGTGATAGCAGATGCTGACAAGGTTGTGGAGAAAGAGGAACATTCCTTCATTGCTGCTGGGATTGCAAGTTGGTACAACCACTCTGGAAATCAGTTTGGCATTTCCTCCAGAAATTGGACATAGTACTACCAGAGGACCCAGCTATACCACTCCTGGACATGTATCCAGAAGATGCTCCAATGTCTAATAAGGACACATGCTATGAACACCTAAGGCTGTTCATAGCAGCCTTATTTATAATAGCCAGAAACTGGAAACAACCCAGATGTCCCTCAACAGAGGACTGGATACAGAAAATGTTGTACATCTACACAATGGAGTACTACTCAGCTATTAAAAACAATGAATTTATTAAATTTTTGGGGAAATAGATGCATCTGGAGAATATTATCCTGAGTGAGGTAACCCAATCACAAAAGAACACACATGGTTTGCATTCTCTGATGAGTGGATACTAACCTAGAGGATCAGAATACACAAAGTACAATCCACAAACCACAAGAAACTCAAGAAGAAGGAAGACCAAAGTGTGGATACTTCGTTGCTTCTTAAAAGGGAGAACAAAATACCCTTGGAAGGAGTTGTAGAGACTAATTATGAAACAGAGACTGAAGGAAGGACAATTCAGAGACTGCTCCACCTGGGAGTCCTTCCCATATTCAATCATCAAATGCAGACACTATTGTGGATGCTGGCAAGTGCTGGATGACAGGAGCCTGATATAGCTGTCTCCTGAGAGGCTCTGACAGTACCTGACTAATACAGAAGTAGAGGCCCACAGCCATGCATTGGACTGAGTACAGGGTCCCCAATGAAGGAGCTAGAGAAAGTACCCAAGAAGCTGAAGGGCTTGCAGCCCCTTAGGACGAACAACAATATGAACTACCTAGTTCCTTCAGCACTCCCAGGGACTAAAACCACCAACCAAAGGTACACATGGTGGGACTAATGGCTCCAGCAGCATATGTATAGCAGAGGATGGCCAAGTTGGTCATCAATGGGAGGAGAGGTCCTTGGCCCTGTGAAGAAGGTTCTTTGCCCCAGTGTAGGGGAATACCAGGGCCAGTAAGCAGGAGAGAGTGGGGTAGCATGCAGGGGGAGGGGGAAGGGAAGAGGGGTTTGTTTTTGTTTTTGTTTTTTTATTTTATTTTTTTGAGGGGTATCTGGGAAAGGAGATATTGTATGACATGTAAATAAAGAAAACATCTAATAAAAAAATTGTATTTGTCTCTGTGTGTGAGGCCCCTTAGTGTGCATATGGAGGTCAGAGGACAAGTTGGAGGGGTGTCTTTTCTCTCTCCAGTAACGCTGCTTTTTGGCTGGATTATTGGCAGAAATAGGGAAATTTTAATGTTAAATCATTGATCATCTTTTATGCAAAGAAAATGAAAACCAATCTCATATGCATATTACATTCAAGGTTTCTGTCAAACCCAGTAACTTTTGGGGTTTGAACTATAGTTGGCTTTATTGCAAGTTTCTTCATAGACTGAGCCATCTCACTGGCCAGCACATTATTATTTTTAAAAACCTTCAAAAAGGAAAGGATTAATCTTGATCATTGCTGAATTTACAAGTATATTTCAGCAGATGAAAAAAAAATGTCCAGACACAGAGCATGTATTTCTGATTAAGCAGAGAAGGGGGAATAAATAGGTTAAAGAAACCGAAGTCCTGTTTCCGCAGAAACTTCTCAGTGTTACTTAGCTTGGAGAAGACTGCTGTCAGGCTCTAGGCTGTGAGGAGAGCTTAGTGCAGGGATCTGGCTGTCAAGTGCTCATAGGAACTCAGAGCATAATTCAAACTGAAAGGTTAACCAGCCCACAGAACCTATTCAAAAGCCAGTGACAAGACAGCATAGGCAGCGGGAGTCTCCTGCACCAGTCTTCCTTCCAGAGCCACGTGGCCTGTATCACTGCAAAGACTCCCCTTGGCCTCAGAATCAGGATTTCAAAAAGTGAAGATTTTACAGGGTGAAACAAAGTTTTAAACTGAAGCCCATTAGGGATGGGCCCTGTGGTTGCATTGAGCTCCCAACTTTAATCTGAGCCAGGTTTGTGGGGTGGGCATGGGGTGGTTGTGTGTATGTGAAGGTGAGTTCTTTATGCTATCATTTATAGGTGGTGTCCTGTCTAGTTTTTTTTTTTTTTTTTTGTCAACTTGACAAAAATTAAGAGTTATTTGGAAGGAGGAACCTCAGCAGAGGAACTGCATCCATCAGATTGACTTTAGGTGAGTCTTTCAGACATTTTCTTGTTTAATAATTGATGTAGAAGGGCACAACATGATGTGGGTGGTACCATTTCTTGGAAGGTTGTCCTGGGATGTACTAGAAAGCAGGCCAAGCAATAAGCTCCATGGGGAGCAAGCCAATAAGCAGTATTTCTCTGTGGTTTCTGCTTTAGTTCCTGACTCCAGTCCTGTCTTGAGGAGCAAGCTAGTAAGCAGTGCTGCTCTATAGTTTCTGCTTCAGTTCCTGCCTCCAGTTTCCTGCTTTGCCTTCCTAGATGATGGACTATGGTGTGGAACTGTAGGCTGAAATAAACCCTTTCTTTCCCAAGTTGCTTCTGGTCATTAGTATTATCACACTAATAGAACCCTAAGACAGACAGGCTTGAAACCTCGGCTATAATCTGCATGTGAGGTTGTTTTTGGTTTTCTCTAGATAAGAGATGATAAATGATTTAACATTAAAATTTCCCTATTTCATCCAGGTGTGGTAGCACATGCCTTTAACTCTGGTCCTCAGGAGGTAGAAGCAGACAGATCTATGTGATTTCCAGGCTAGCCTGATTCCAAGATAGACCTGTCTACATAGTGAGGTTCCATCTCAAAATTAAATTAAAATAAAATTTCCTATTTCCCATTTGGGCTGATAGGTTAGATATATGTTATATAAGAAGTATATGTGTTTGGTTTTGTTTATTTCATAAGTATTTTGTCAAGGCCTTCTGTGTGCTATCCAAAGGCTCTACCAATGAGCTATATAGTCCCACCTCCAAGAACTGCTGTGTCTCCTAAGTTCATATCTTCCCTTTTTTACACAAGTAAGCAGAAGTTCCTATACCCTTTTGACCCATTGGAGGCAGCTGCTAGGCGTGTCCTATGCTGAAGACTTCCAGATGACATTTAAGCTCACTGAACAAGTGTTAAGATTGATTGCTCATGCCTGCTGCAGGTGAAGGAATGGCCACTGAGGACCCACACACATTTGCCATTTCGACTTCACCAGCTGTGGGCTGCACCTGTCATGCAAGAGTGTTGCCTTCAGCTAGAACATGACTGCTTATCTGCTAGATTTCAAAAAAACCAAAACTTTGCATAAAAGTCCAGATTTCTAGGCTTTGTGGAGATCATATCCACCTGGCCTGATAATAACAGCTGGTATGAATAAGGAGCATTGCTTCCATCATATGAGACACATGCTTGCTTCCCACTTTACCTTGGTGTCCTGCTTCCCGATATGTTCAAGGATCTGTATTCGACAAGTCCCAGTAAAAACTTAGGTTGTGACTCAGGTCTGCACACATCCTATGCCTTTCTGTGTTCATGGTCATCTAGGAGAGACAGCACGATTGGTCTAGAGGGCACTACCCTGGGAAGCAGGGAGTCAGCCTTCCTGTTCAAAGCTATGTGACTTACAGAAAGTCAGTTCAACTCTCTCCCTATCTGAATTCTTCAGTTCTAAAATGAGGAGAGGTATCCCTGAGGACCAGATGTGAGGCTGGGTTCTGAGGAGTTGCCAGCACAATGCTTAAGTTGACAGATTAATGATGATATGAAAAGTCACAGAACCCATTTAATACATAGAAACAAAAACTGTGCCACAGCAACCTATTATTCTAGCAAATAAAGATACCTTGAGCAAACCTCTCACTTCCGAAAAGACATTTGGTTCTATGTAAGAGGAAGAAACATATGTGAGCTGAGAAAAGTGGTGCACATTTGAAATTGTAGCACTCAGGAAGCTGAGGCAGGAGAATGAATGTGAGTTCAAGGCTAGCCCGGGTTATACTCCAACTTCTGGGCTAGCGAGGACTACAGACTGAGATTCTGTTAATAAATTGTAAAAATGCTAAAAGAACGAGTGCCACCAAGTGTGTTCCATCTGCTAGAACAAATAAGACGACATTGCTATTTTCAGAGATTGAAATAGGTGAAAATTAACAAGTTTTATGAGGTTTCAACTAGAGAGAAAAAGGTTGGAATACATTGCTAAGAACTGATGAGGAGGCCTTCAAAGAACCAGATGAGACTAGGTCTGGCCTAAGCTGCACAGGTATGTGCAGAAACAAACAGCCTGTACCAGCCTGCCTACCGTGAACCGGTGACTGAACGCTGCAGCACCTCAGCGGAGGCTGTTCTTGGCTGGGATGAGGTGTGTCTGCAAGCTGCGAGATGGTGGGGCTGGAACACACACACACACACACACACACACACACATCACTCCATACATCTCATTTTTCAATATATACAGTCATTTCTAGTGTCTGCCCAAGTTCACAGGACCCAGAAACATCTGTAAGACAAGACAAACGGTTTCAGTCAATTTTCCAGATGCCAAGTTTGTGTGGCCAACCGTCTATCTGTTAACACGTAAATATCAACATTTAAAACATAGTACAGTGACCAGAACAAGAACCAGATCAGCTCCTATATAGATTATTCAGAGCAGCATAACATATACATAGGAAAAATAAATTCTAGTTTCCATTTTTTTCTTGAGATCTAATCTTTTGGACCTGACAACTGGGAAGCAAGTTAGATTTGTTTTTACCATACAGTCTGAATTGTGGCTCTGACTTAACTTTTTCATCTTGACTATGATGAAAAAAAAAAAAGGCTCTTGTTCATTTCTACCTCAGTGGCCCGGGCCCACTTGGATGGTGTCTTCATTTTCCCCTTCTCTTTATATTCCACTGGCACTTGTCACCAAAGCTATAAGCATGAATGGTAATTTGTTAAAGCATAAGAAAATGTCCTTAAATCCTTAAGGGCTTGTCATAGGAGAGAGAATTTAACTGCATGATATGGGCAAAAATGTTGTGGAATCAATGATGAGAATAAATAAGGACCAGCGGGCATTCTAAATTGATATTGATATCGCTCTGTGGTAGCGCTCTTTCTCCAGTTACACCTGTCTTGATGCTGCAGCAATGCTTCTAACAGCGTCAGGAGAAGTGTTTGAACAGCACCAATGCTGGACAGGTTATATATTGGTTTCTTTTATGGATTGGCAGTGAATGTCCCCAAAGCTATAATTTCTATTTTAGCCCAAGGTCTCTTAAAGATGCGGAGATTTTCTTTGTTTGAAAACAGCAGATGGGAATATCAGACAAAGCCAGACCGTCACTGGGAATGTGCTTCATGTCAGTCAAAGATAAGTGTGTAGTGGGAATTCCAGTTAGTTTATACCTTTTTGAGGGGGAGGGAGTGGGGATTCGAGTCAGGGTTTCTCTATGTAGTTTTGATTGTCCCAGAACTTGTAGACCAGGCTGGCCTCACACTTCTACCTGCCTCTGCCCCCTAAGTGCTGTCTGTTTTTATTGTTGTCGCTTTACTTTTGTTTGGCAAAAAAAGTTACTAGTTGAAAGGAAAGTGTTGATGCAGGAAACCCAAAGAAAGGCACATAGTTATTTCTAGCAAAGAGTGTGTGATCCAAAGGTCTTCTAAATGGAAGCTCTGTGTATACCTGCCTGGGGTTTTGGTTAGAAAGTCTGAGTCTGGCCTCAGTGAGAGAGGATGGACCTAATCTTGCAGAGACGTGAAGTGTGAGGGTGAGGGGATACCCAGAGCCCCCACCTGCTCAGAGGATAAGGGTAGGAGATGGGAGAAGGATTGTGGGAATGGGTGACCAGGACGGGAGCCTTGAGCAGGCTATAAAGTAAATAAGTGGAAAAAAATAAGGACGGTCTGTGCCCCTGGTGCTGGCTGTGACATGCTTAGCTGCTGGCATTCAGCCGGGCTACAGAGCAGTCTTCCTCCAGCTCTTCTGTCCTCCTAGGTTTAACCTCACAGCAAGGCAAAGCTCTAGCTTTGGGAGGTTGGGAAGCACTTTCATTCCTCTGATGCCTCCCAATTCATATCTCTTTGTTGTCTGTTCAGTTTTAAAGCAGGCCATTACATTTACCCGGGCTGAAAACAAACCCCTCTGTCACATTTGATAGCAGTTTGAAATTAGTGGTGAATTGGATGTGAAATTAAGTGGTCGTGCGGACAAGCAGCCTGCACCAGCAGATCTTTCATGCAAAGCAATAGATGTTCAGGTGGATTTATTAGATGGGCCGAGGCAATGCATCCCAGACCTAGGCATCACCGCTTGATGGAACACTCATTTCCTATTTGTGTTTCTTTTTCTGCAGCAGTTTGTCAGCGGCTGCCTATTTTACAGTCAGGGGCTCCTTGAGGCATTTCACAAAGAGCTGCATTTTCTGTAGAACTTTTCCTGGAAGCAATACAATACAGAGGTCATAGTAACCCACTATGCCCTCTGATGGGTGGGGGCAGGGTGGGTGGAGGCAGATGGTGAATACCTTGCCACAGTATATCTTCTGAGATGAATAAGTGATAATGTGGGGGGAAGTTTAATATTTTAAAAAGAAAAAGTTCTTTACCAGCATTCTTTGTATGTTTCTTGCTATTGTTCTTAATGTGATGCTAGGTGTGAATCAAATTTTTTTTCAGTATTTTATTCAAGTTTTTTTTTAAGTGATGTTAATTACAGCATTTGAAGGGGAGGAGCTAATTCCACACAAAATAGAAGACTCTATAATGTACCCATTAAACTGCTAAAAAAATAATGGTGAGGCTACAAGAGGAGTCAGTTGAGATCCCTAGTGTTGTCAGGGTGTAACCACAATCACCTACCCAGCCCAGAGCTGGAGAACCTGGAAGCTATTTCATACTCTAGTGCAATGGCAAAAGGAGGAATTAAAATATATATATAAGAAAGAAAGAAAAGCACACCATAACACAAGGAAGAATTAAGTCCTGAATGACTGGCTCCATCATGCCCACCCTCTCCACCCTAAAATGGCACAAAAGAAATAGCTAACCACACCCTAAAGACTACTTTTGGTGTAAAACAGGTAACTGATGGGCTAGGATGGGAACAGGGCATGATGATCTGTCTAAAAAATGTCCCTTTCACACAGGTGTGTACATGCTTTCGAGCAGATAGAATCAGGATACCAGGGTTTGATGCTTGGGAAGTCACAATTTCACCTGGGGACTGGATACAGATTTACAAAGGGTCCACAGGCTCCCCGCTTCCCCTTGCAGCCTGGCATCTCTAGAGGGGCTCCTCCCCAAACCATGCCTACAGTAGAAAAGGCCCCTTTCTGGAATGGGGTTTCTGCTGTACCTCTGAAATGGTAAACACTTAAAGCCGAGTCATCCTTAGCCTGGAGGTCTAATGTGGTATTTATCAACTCTCCCATCCCCAACATACAACATTAAAAGGTACACTAAATTCTGAAGGTAGCTATGCTGCAAAATAGTTTAAAATTAAACGATTGTACAATATTCATTTATGCTTGAAATTCCAGTATTAGAGCAAGCTTGTGGCTGCCCGCATTGACGTTCTTGCCATCCAGCAGGGCTGACAGCATCAGTTTGATACCTGGGTTTTAGGGTCTGGGTGTACCCTAAGCCAATCAGGCTGGAGTTGTTCACTTCGGCCGAAAAGCAGGCATCAGGGTCGACCTGATACTTGACTGCTATTCCAAAGCGAGTGTTACTGTTTCCTGTAGTCCAGGCGAGATTGACGGCAGTCTCCAACTTTTTGTTCACCTTCTGGTAAATGGAGCCACCAAACTCTGTCCTGTCATTCACATCAGTATGAAGCTGGAATTCGTCCATCTTATAGCCAACTGCAAAGTTGCTCTGGGTCACTCGGACTTCGAGGTCTCAAAATTTATCTGGTAGCCAGCCAGTCAACCCTCATAGCCAAGCACCAGAGCGCTCCGGCTTGAGGGCCCAGAGATGTCAAAGTCCACGTCACAGCCCAGGTTGATATGCTCCCTCTTGTACCCTGTCTTGATTTTAGCATTTTTTCCCCAGTGTTAGGCGGGAAAGATGAATCAAAGGTCAGCTTCAGTCCACGAGCAAGCTGGTCTTCCACAGTGATCTCAGTGCCCACTTCTCTGTAAATGTTAGCCCATACTGTCCATCGGTACTCGATTTCCAGACTGCCCTTCACTTTGGTAGTTTCCGTGTTGGCAGAGCCTGAGCTGGTAAATTCCAACCCATTCTCGGACTTCGTTTTCAAATCAAGTTTTATTAAGCCAAAGCCAAAGCCCTTGGTGAAGACATCCCTGGTAGACTTGCCAAGACCAGTGTATGTGGGAGGCACAGCCATGTTCTGGGAGGCGGTGACGGAGGGAGCAGCTGCGGTGGGGGTTGCGGCGAGGAGTCCGGAAGCACAGTGAACAGCGTGAATCAAATTTTATAGTACATTTTTGTGGTATAAAATTTGGTGAGTATTGCCTGAAATAATCATTAAAATGTCAATGTTGCTAATGGGCAGCAGTACATAAATTAAATCTTCAGAGGGGTTGTTCTTGAGAACAGGACAGAATGCCTGAGCAGAGAACTAGCTGCCTGGGTGTACCAGCTGGTTTTGTGTCAACTTGACACAAGGTAGAGACATCAGAGGGGAAGGAGCCTCAGTTGAGGAAATACCTTCATGAGATCGGACTGTAAGGCATTTTCTCAATTAGTGATCAGTTGGAGAGGGCCGAGCCCATGGTGGGTAATACCATCTCTGGGCTGGTGATCTTGAGTTCTACAAGAAAGCAAACTAAGCAAGCCATGGGAGGCAAGCCATTAACCAGCACCTCTCCATGGCCTCTGTATCAGCTCCTGACTCCAGGTTCCTGCCCTGTTTGAATTCCTGTCCAAACTTCCTTCAATAATGAATAGCACCAGGTGGTAGTGGCACACGCCTTTAATCCCAGCCCTTGGGAGGCAGAAGCAGGCGAATTTCTGAGTTCGAGGCCAGCCTGGTCTACAGAGTGAGTTCCAGGA
>NW_022196904.1:31189578-31198261 GCF_008632895.1 Mastomys coucha
AGAGAGAGAGAGAGAGAGAGAGAGAGAGAGAGAGAGAGAAACGAGGAGGCCCAGATATTTCTGAAGATACATGTACAGAGGATCTTTCTCTACTGGTAACTACCTGAAATTTCTGACATACTAGGGAATGGTGGTTTCAGAAGTTCTGGATCAGAGCAGTTTTCTTAAAGTCTGTTCTAGCACCCTTACTGGAAAAGGGGAAAGCAATCAAAGCAATCATTAAGGGAAGTTTTTAGAATATCTCAGAAATAACTAGGAGTCAATTCAGGTAAAGGAGACCTGGACTGTAAAGAGCCAAAGGAGACTTGAAGAAGGGGAGAACTCAGATTCCTCATCTCAGGGCACTGCACCTCTACCAGGATCTCTGTCTAGCACAAGGCCAGGCATATGGCATAATTCCAAACATGAATAAAACAGTCAACGAGGCTCTATCTTCCCAAGAGCATCACAACAATGTTTGATAAAAGTATATCTGATAGCACCTGGAAGTTCTTTGGGACCAGATGCTTAGTTTCATAACTGATATCAATTATCTGGTTTAACAGTTACACACACCAAACCTATAGATTAAATGTGGGTTTTCTTTTTTCTTCGCAAAGAAATGGAAGCCTGGAAGGGTAAGTCATTTGCCTGAGGGTCACAAGGCCTCTGCCTCCCAAGTGCTGGGATTAAAGGCATGTGCCACCACCACCTGGTGCTATTCATTATTGAAGGAAGTTTGGACAGGAATTCAAACAGGGCAGGAACCTGGAGTCAGGAGCTGATACAGAGGCCATGGAGAGGTGCTGGTTAATGGCTTGCCTCTCAGGGTTTGCTTAGTTTGCTTTCTTGTAGAACTTGAAAGACCACCAACCCAGAGATAGTATTACCCACCATGGGCTGGGCCCTCTCATTGGACGCCAATGGTCAGAGCCCTAACACTATACCCTAATATGATGTCCTTGAGACCCTATGAGGTTTTTCAGTCCACAGTGATTTACAAATTCTTTCTGTAAGCTGGACAGGGTAGAGTCATGTCTGATACAGTGGCTGCTGGCATGATGCCTAGAACACAGCAGGCATTCATTAATCTTTGTTGGATGGTAATGGAAAAGAGCAGAATCCTTGGTCTATACTGAAAACTCTTAGTGGACATAGATGTGCCCATAATCCTGGCCCTCTGCCTTATTGCTGGGATGGACCTCTTTGTGGTAGACAGTCTTGATGTAATTGTTGGCCAGGGATTGACTCAGATATGATTTGAGTGTGCCACCCCTACGTACTGTACTGTACCATACTGTACTGTACTTAAGCATATACTCTTAAGTACTGTACTGGAGGCTTGGTTCATACCCTGGTAGTGCTGAAAGATGGGGGACATGCATAATTATAGCCCACCCACACTCCATGAGCATATTGGCAGCACTAATTGTGGATAGGGGTTGATTAATAACAGAAAAGGAAGAGAAAGTTAGGAAAGAGTTAGCATGATTGAAGTACCAGGGCAAAGCTGAAGGTCACAGTGGTGAATGGAATGATCAAAATATATTGTCTTCATTATGAAAATTTCAAAGAACAAAATATTATTCAACAACAAAAAAAAATAACTTGGGGCTAGTGAGAGGTGGTTAGATCTTTGGAAGATTACTCTAGAGATGATTTAATGTAGTTCTTTTGAGAATGACTTGCTATAAAAATATCGCTGAATCCTCCTGGGTTCTTGTCATGTGATCTATCTTGCATACCCCCACTATGACACTATCAGTTATGAGGCCCTAAAAGATGGGGCCATTGGGTCTGTGTAGCAGAATTTTCCCTGTCCGATTACTTTAAATATTAATACACCAAGAAGCCTATGATTGGTCAAGGAACAGGGAGGCAGAGGAAGAGTTTCAGAGACAGGAATGGGAGAGAAAGAAGGAAGACAGGAGAAGAACAGGGTGATCCAGATTCTTTGTGGCTTTAAATAGCCACAGGTAGTTACGATTAACTTATAAGGGATCGGTAATTACAGGACAATTTGTCTTATCTAGGTGGGCAATTTATATCATTATCCATTGGCTCTGAAATTTAATTATAAGCTTCTAGAGTTTTGATTTACTGGGTTAAGGGGAATTGTGACCACTGACCACAGGTGTTGGATGGCTGAGTAAGTACAAGGTGAACCAGAGAAGGGAAGACTGCCAACTAGGGGTAGCCAAGAGGCAGCAAGACGGCCTGATAGAGAGTAGCTGTGTGTAGAGCAGGAACTTGATGTCTGTTTTTTAAAAAATATTTCCTGCAACAGGTCTTAGACTCTAAGACTCAAAACTGGTATGTTAAATATTCCACCTTTCTTTTTTTAGCACTTAGTGTTGGATGTTTCTTGTTATAGAAGAAGAAAGCTGACTATGATCATTGGTTATGGCTCATGCTTGAGACCCTTTGGGGGGTGGTGATCATGGTAGTGTTGGAGTTGTGGACATAATCCCTCTGCTTTTTCCTTCCAGATGTGGGCATAGGAGATGTATGTTGTATAACTCACACACTAGAGCACCCACATTATCAGCTAGCCTTTCTAAGAAAATGACTTGAAGACTCCTTATCTTAGGCATTATTTTTGGAAAGTATGAAAGGCCCAAGACACACTAGGGTGTAAAACAAATCTATTTGTGGATCGGACCCCAGGGTTTTACCCTATTTACAACATACTATAGTTTTTTTTTTATTTTGTTTTTAACTTTTGCTAGGGTCAGCCATAATAAATTTTATTGACTCCTATGAAGATAAGATTGACATCTAAATCTAAATCTCCCTGATTTTTTTCAGTTAAAAAGAATAATAAAACTCAGAAACTGGATAGAGTTTCAGGTACACTGAGGGCATTGGTACTTGGTCCAAAGGAAGATTTGATTAAAGTCTTACCAGTGATTTCAGAATGTATCCTATCTATATAGTCCAGGCTTTGTAGCTGCAACAACTGAAGGGAATACTCATGAGAGCCTCATGGGAGTCCTATGAAGGAGAGATGCAGCTGCTACTATCAGGTTTTGTTCACTGTCCTGTGGTTACATTAGCATCCTGGACCCTATCCAAATTCATCATGGTCTTAAAGGATTTTCGGACAGTTAATGGGATCTTTGGCTGCAGTGATAATTGCAGAGTATCCAGAGAAAGAGAGAAGAAAGCCCTAGTTTTCTGGGTACTTCTCAGTTGAAAGAGAACTCAGGTCATTTAGGGAGGCATGTGGAATATGTAGTTGATTTAGATGAGACATGTCAGTGTAGAAAGGACTTGGAATTCATGGAACTTGAGGGTATGAGAAGTAGACACACAAAGACTGACCAAGGGTAGACATCAGGTTTTAGAAATGCCCACATGTCCACATACAGAAATAATTTCACCTCCACATAAATATTTTCTCAGACTTATCTAAATATTGCAGGGCTGTCTTCATACAGTTACTGGCACAAACATGCTCAAGCTGAGGTTCGAGAGCCATTTGTGAGCTCTAAGAGGGGACAGTGAAATTGCGTTATACATAGGTTGATATTACACCATCTCTGTGTTCTCTCCAACCCAAACCTCCAGGCATTCTGAATTGAGTTGAATAGAACTGGTTTCATAGCATTTGGGGTTATGCTGGGAAGAAAAGTGTAGGTGACATAAAGAGCCAATATGATGTATATTTGACATTTCCAAGGTTTTGTCATCCAGCTTGAGCAGTAAGATTGCTACTGCTGGACAGGCAGAGATGTCTATATTCTCAGTGCAGGTGGGATTCTTTCTCTTTAAGAGTGATGATGTATTTTTGGAGATTTGTATCTTTTGGAGAGCTAAGAGGCAGTATGTCTTTGAAAGTCCATCAATGGAGAACCTCAAGATTTGCTTTGTTGCCAGTTAGCCTTCTGGCTCTGGGAAGATCCTCTATGCTTCGTGTGTTTTTGTTTCTTGTAAAGAGGGCAATTGCTACCACATGTACAGTTGAGAAAAGGAGGGATGTGAAGATATCCAGAGATAGTTTGATATTTACAGCTCAACAGGGTCAGGACTGTTGCTAAGCTGTCAGAAAGGCTGGATTTGCTTTGGAAGGTGCTAAAGTTCTCTTAAGCTATGTTGCATGTACTGAGAAGATAATCATGTTCTAGCCATGGGTGGGTCTTAGGTAAGAAGGCACTCAGGCTGGGCCTAGGATATGGGAACCACTAAGAGAAAATTATGGAGGTTACGTGGGATGATTTCTGATGGAAAGGTATGAGCAGATAGAGTGGATAGTTCCCACTGAAGTTGGGGTAGGAGGGATGTGAGACAGTGAAGAAGGAGAGCAGGCTAGATCTGAAGAGTCTGCAGAGGAGAGGGGGGAGGAGAGCATCCAGGATATGGATCACATGTGGAGTAGTAGCACTGGGATTTCAAAAGCATCAGAAGATGAGCGATGAGAAGGGACGGTGAACTGAGTGACCACAGAGTCACCGTTGGTATATAGAATGGGCAGGACTCATTATTGCAACAAAACTCAATGAAAAAATTAGTAACTACTGGCACAAAAATCAAAGGAGAGATTGCTTCAGCAAACTGCAACAAGGACTTGTCCTTAGAGTAACTGAAACTATGAACCCATGATTTCCTATGTCTTCTTGTTGGTCTTATTGCTTCAGAATGATATTTTTATGTTTTGAGGTGGAGTCGTCCTGTGTTGTCCAGGCTGGCCTTCAATTCCTGTACTCAAGAGGTCCTCTTGCCTCAACCTACTGAGTAGCTGCCAGTACAGGCCTACTCTATGTCACTGCAGAACAACTGTTTAACAAAGCAGGACACTTGCCTAACAGCAAAACTGAGTCCTAATCATCTTAGTTAATGTGAGTCTGAATATAAGGAAGAGGCAGTGGCCAGAAAAATATATAAAAGCAGACAGAACCATGGAAAAAACCTGCCTAGGAAGCTGATTCCCTCCTAGCAATAAACAGGAGAAGAAATGAGCCTTTTGATAGTCAGAATAATAGAAACTCAGCTTGTCATCTCTGGTACAATTAAAGATGCCAATAATTAATTCTATACTTGACACCCCCCCCAAAGGCCACTGCTTCAATGATAACTTTCTCTCTCTTTCTCCCTCTCTCTCTTTCTCTTTCTTTCTTTCTTTCTTTCTTTCTTTCTTTCTTTCTTTCTTTCTTTCTTTCTTTCTTTTTCCCTTCCTTCCTTCCTTCCTTCCTTCCTTCCTTCCTTCCTTCCTTCCTTCCTTCCTTCCTGCTTCCAAATTTGGACCAATCAGCAAAGGCAGATAAGGATCCTAAATCAAACACACTGTGCTGGAGTCCAGCTCCAGCAGGGTTCAGGTCCCAAGAGGAGATGTGGAGTCGGTGAGGGAAGGAGATTGACACAATAGGGATAGCTTATGTATTTATTGAAAAAAAAAAAAAGCTATACCTTTTATACTCTATATTTTCATAGTAGCTTAATCACACTTAATGTTGAAAGCAGATTTAATGATTCCAAGAAATATATGGCCTTTTCACAGATTGTTTTTTTAACCTACTTTAGCCCTATTTTTCAATATTCAGAATGAAAGTGGTAATCAACTTTATCACAGCAATTTTCTTTGAAGCAAAATTAATAAGTTCAGCTAGCATCTTACATTCCTATTGTTTTCTAAGGTTCAATAACCCCATCAGGTGCCCCTTTATATTTCCTCCTGCACACTCTCAGCCTTTGTGCCAGACATTGAGTTCTGAGAAACAAACCCGTAAGAGAAATTTTAGTCCCTCAAGGGGCATGATGAAGTGTTCTTACCAGGTAGTGTAATAACTGCTGAACTGTTTTGTAATTGTGTTTCTATGTGTCTTAGTCTTACAATGTGGGCCTGTTCTTCTCATACACTTCCCAAAATGAAGGTTCTGTTACCTTACTCTTTTTTTTCATTGTACTATACCATCATAATTTCTTTGGTGTATGATCCTGTATATGGCAGAGGAGGATTAAACCAGTCTAACTTCTTAATAGAATCTGCTCCTTGTGGGGCATACCACATCTTGCCATTTGTCCTGTACATTGTACTCAGGGAATCTATGTGGGCAGTATTCTATACTTATTAATTGAAATTACTGCCAACTGCCAAGGCCTTAGGTCTGGGACCACTGTTTCCTTCACATTGAGCGCTTTCATCTTTGGGACCAAGTGTAAGTGCCTAAGAGTTTCTGGAACTGCAAATCTTTAACTTCTATACACTTGGTCCAAACAGGGGACACAATAGAGATTCTTGTGCAGTAGTAGCCAGGATCACACTATCTGGTTCCATGGTGTTTGAGACTTTCCAAAGATTCATTTTGTTTAGAGAGATTGCCATTGTATATATTCATATCCTTAACCAAAGCTCAAACAAAATTTCCCAAAGTGGAAAAGGCATAATGAAATTCCCAGAACATATAGTGAAAATCACTAAAGATGAAAGTAAAAGGATGCTGGAGAATTGTGATCAGCCTTGTTGAAATGCTGGAGCTTTGCCAAGTAGCAGTGGTTGCCATTTGGTCCATTCCAAGACTGTGTGCTCTCTTCTTCTAAGTCTGTCTATGCATTCCCTGTATCAGCTTCCAAATGTGACCTACCTGAAGTCTTGTTCATTTGACAAGGAAATTTTCTCACTTCCCTGCCTGTCTCTGAGCCCACAAGGCTCTACAGTATACTCCATGTTTCCCAGCTTTTTGGGTGGGTCTTGTTGATATAGTTGTCCTTAAGAAGTTTCTGTTCCTGTAAGTAACCTGTCACCCATAGTCCTGTAAGTAATTCCAATAAAACCTATTGGTTAATCAAGTTGTGCTTTGGTGGTATCTGTACTTTGGTCTGTGCCTTGGTTAGGGTTTCATTGCTGTGAAGAGACTCCATGACCAAGGCAACTTTTATAAAGAACAACATTTAATTAAGGCTGGTTTACATTTTCAGAGGTTCAGTCTATTATCATCACAGCAGGAAGCATGGCAGCATCCAGGCAAAAATGGTGCTAGAGAATAAGCTCAGAGTTCTACATATTGATCTGAAGGCGGACTAAAGAAAAGTGGCTTCATCCATTGAACTGAGTACACGGTCCCCAATGAAGGAATGAGAGAAAGGACCTATGGAGGTGAAGCGTTTGCATCCCCTTAGGATGAACAACAATATGAACTAACTAGTACCCTCAGAGCTCCCAGGGTCTCAACCACCAACCAAGGACTGCACATGGAGGGGTCTGATTGTTCAGGCAGCATGTGTATGGTAGAGGATTGCAAAGTCGATCATCAATAGGAGGAGAGGACCTCAGCCCTGTGAAGGTTCTGTGCCCCAGTGTAGGGGAATGCCAGGGCCAATAAGTGGGAGAGGGTGGGGTGGCAAGCATGGGGAGCGGAGAGGCAACAGGGGTTTGTTCTTGTTTTTGTTTGTTTGTTTGTTTGTTTTTTGGAGGGGAAACTGGGAAAGGAGAAATTTATGTGTAAATAAAGAAAATATCAAAAAAAGAAAGAAAGAAAGGAAGAAATGAAAGAAAGAAAGAAGAAAGAAAGAAAGAAAGAAAGAAAGAAAGAAAGAAAGAGAGAGAGAGAGAGAAAGAAAGAAAAGTGGCTTCTGGAGGCAGCCAGCAGGAGGCTGTCTCTTCCACACTGGGCAGAACTTGAACATTAGGAGCCCTCAAAACTCACCTATACTGTGACATACTTCCTCCAACAAGGCAATACCTATTCCAACAAGGCTACACCTCCTAATAGTGCCACTTCCCATGGGCCAAACATTCAAACCACCAGTCTTTCAGGAATTCCCTACATGGGGTGAGAAGACAAGTGTGTTCCATCTCACCAGAACAAGTTTCATCACATAACACGCATACACAATACAAAGAAGAAAGATGATATTTCTTATTCTGATTAAATATTTAGAGTTAAAGAGCAATCTGTCTGCCTATGAAGAAATCTGCATTCCCATAATTAGGGCCATTTGTCCCTGGTAGTGCTAAGAAGACAAGTAGCTCCTGTCTTCTAAAGAAAATCAAGAGATGTGGCTGTATCAGAAGGGCTATCCAGGGTGTACCCTTGGATGGCAAAAGAGGGTGGGAGTGTGGGACTTAGAAAGACATTATTTCAGACATCCTAGTGCTAAGTGGGGACAAGGCTGAGAAGAAGAATAACAGCCCAAAGTGCCACACTCTCCTTTAGGGCTGAAACAAGTAATTGACTGTAAATAAAGGAGTACACCAAGGAGAGCTTGGCATTTCAAATCAAACCATTTTCTTTAACCTTCTCACCCCTTTCCACTCACCTATTCTGTTCTTGCTCTTGATCCTCCCCTCTGTGAAAAGGGCAAAGCAAATGACAGAAGTTGAGCCTTAGAAATGGCATGCGATTCAGGCTTCTCTGACTTTTCTCCCCAAACTTCTGCCCCCAACAACCCCCAACTTCTCATGACCAGTCTCTGCCCTGTGACCCCTGCCAGGGTGTCTTCTCCACCTTCTATCTCTTCACAGAAGGTCTTGATGTTCAGAGGGTTCCCTGGTGTGCTGCTGTCTCCTCACACTCTGCCTTATTGACTCACTGTAGTGCTAGTGTGACCAAGGGCTGATGAAAAGGGAGGAGAAACTTAAAAGACAAAATGGCTTCTATTCTCTGCTTCCTGTCTCAGGGATGCTGTAAGAGCCTGATAGTACAGAGAGTCTTGCTTTCCCTGGGTGAAAAATTAAACACACATTCTCTCTCTCTCTCTCTCTCTC
>NW_022196904.1:31198271-31202194 GCF_008632895.1 Mastomys coucha
TCTCTCTCTCTCTCTCTCTCTCTCTCTGTATCTTTCTCTGTCTCTTTATTCCTCTGTCTCTGTCTCTGTCTCTGTCTCTGTCTCTCTTGCTCACATACACACACACACACACACACACACACACACACTCACCCATGCACACACACCCGCCCAGTGATGATCACCAGTGCTATGTCTTAGGATCTGGAACCACAGCATTTCAGAGGATGGGAAGGCCACTTTGCCTGTTAGGCCTAGTTTTCTCTTCTAGTGTCTGCAAAGCAGGTAGATTTTATAAAGCAAATCCAAGTTTTCCATGGTGAGACTTGGATGCCTTCTTCACTCCTCTACAGACGAGTCAAAGAACTGCTGAACCAAACTGCAGAGACTGATGTCAGCAAAGCCAGTGGCCAACAAGAACTAAAAGCCTGTGTCAAAGCTCCGTGAAGACACTTCTACCTTTGTGAATAGGGTGCTGGTGACGATGGGTTTCTGTGCATCTTGTATCCCTAAAGAAAGAGAACAAGAAACCTTTAGGAGGATTCTCTTGATTTGCCCACTTAGTGATTGGCATGTATTTGGCTCAGATGTTTGGTCTTGGGATGGACAATATATCAGCCACATGGAGAATTATGGTATTTTAAAATAGAAATCTGGGAAAATTCAAGTTGGAGGAATAAATAAGATGAAATTCTACTTCCAATTGAGCTGCTCTCTGTTTGCCTTGTGTCTATCATCCAGTTATGAATCTGACACTTTCATTCCAGGTGCATGTCTTATTCTTAACTTTCCAAACTTACTGTAGACTTAGACATTTTTAGAGAGGTTGAATCTGAGCTCTAAATGCCTATCTCCCTGACATGAGTAGCTGGTTTCCTAGGAAGAGACATGGAATTGTGCAGATGACAGACCATGTATCTCTGTAACTCTATTATCTGTGTCATAAGGATAGGCACCTGAGCAGAACTGATAGGATCTGAAAAAAGCCACAAGGGTCACCCCTGCTCTCTGCCCAGCTGTGCAAGTCATGATGACAGAGAGCGCTGAACAAAGGCTGTATCTCAGGACATGCCCACTGGAGTTCTGCCTTGACTCCTCCATTTGTCTACTAGGTTCCTTGCCAGGTCTCCATAAGAACATCATTCTTACATCTTGTACCTACTTGAGTATTTCAAGGTGCCAGGCCTCACAGGAGGAAGAAAAGAGCCTGTATTTGCATTCTGCTTCTCTGATCTTGAAACACTGGCTGCTGTGCCTAAAACTTTATCACATTTCTCACAAAACTAATCCCCTGGTCTTCTCCTTGCAGGGCCTCTGTCTTATACATAGATGTCCCTGTGGGTGGCATCGTTCTCATTTCTCTGCCTCTACCTGTTCTGTCCCCAGGCATCTGAATATGAAATACCTTGTGCCAGGCCTTCTTCATTCTATGATCTCAACTTATTCAAATAGATACCTGGAGGAACCACTAGCCAGCCAATTTATCAGAAATAGCCAGGCTCTGCTGGAAGCCTTACAAATAAATAGGCAGCAAGACATTCCAGACATTTGAAATGCATCTGGATGCTTTCCCCACATAAAGCCTTCCCTATTACCCAGACAGATGTTCTTTCTCTCTGCTAAACCCCGAGGGCCCTCTAGTTAGAGCCTTCTTCATACAGGTACTTCATATTGTTTTAAGTACTGTTAGGTCCATAGTATTTTTGATAATCTATAAGCTCCATAGAGCTTACTTTAAGTGCCTGACACATAACTGATATGTACACGCAAACACACACTCACACACTCATATACTCAACTCTGATAATACAGACCCATTTGTGATGCTCAACCATTCCTGGCTTTGGTTGAAAGAGCCAAGCAATGCTTTTTATATTTATAGGCTTCTCATCACTACCTGGGTCTTGCAGAACAAAGGTTTCCCTGATACATGAGTACAGGAAAAGATGGTAATTTCTCTCTACCAACTATCACACCTGCAGAAACCTTCCTGTGCTGAGGATGCTTGGGAAACTTAGAATGAAAACTTTAATCAGGTCCATTCTGTGCATAATGATGGCTTCTTCTCAAGGTGGAGGTAACTGTATACTCTGCAGGTAATTTCCCCACTCTCTGCCTCTTCCTATGGGAAATCCTGCTCACCTCGAACTCCCTGCAAGGACCATCAACCAAATAAACCCTGTAGTAGTTTGCTTCCAATTGATGTGATGAACACTAAGACCAAAAGCAACCTGGGGAGGAAAGAGTGTACTTCACCTTAACAGCTTAGTGTCCATCATGAAGGGAAGTCAGGTCAAGAACTCAGGGCAGGAACTAGATGACATGGAGGAGTACTGCTTACTGGCTTGCTCAACCTGCTTGTCTGCTTGTTTTATTTTGCTTTGTTTTTATAACCCAGGGCCACCATCAGCAGTGGGCTAGGACCTCTCACATTAGTCATTGATCAAGAAAATTCCCTCATAGACTTGACTGCTGGCCAGACTGATGGAGGCATTTTCTCAGTCCAGGTTCCTTCTTGTCAGAGGGCCCTAGCTTAGGAACTTATGTCAAGTTGTAAAACTAAACTAAAGTAAACTAAATTGTACAGCCCTTGAGGACAAAGGAGGGGAAAGTTTGAAATCAGTGATCTAGTTATGACAAGAGGCAGAGCGACATGGCAGCACAGAAGTCTTTTTCCAATGACACTAGTTTTTGCCATCAAACAGAAGTAGATACTCACTGGACAGACAGCCACATTTGTATTCAAGCTCCCCCACAGACGTTCTGCTCTGCTCTCTGGGGAAATCAGATTTGTTTATTCTCAGTATGCACAATGATTGCCTTTGCTGTCATTGGGCTCAGGACTCTCTCATCAGTGCAGGCTTGCGTTGATTGCCTGTAGACAGCCAGCAGCCAGATCTTAGTGGGTCTGTTGTTTGAAGGCTACATCTGCTGACTGTAAGTGTCTATTGCAATGCCTCCTGGCAGGCAGAACTCCTCCCTGGTTGAGCATCTTGAGGCAATATACCTGAGAGAGCACTGTAGTAGAGGCTGCTTTCCACCTAGATCAATGCATGTTAGAGAACTTTCCATCTTTTGGGGTTTGGTTTTAATTGCAATTAATTTCAAAATATTTTTAGCTATTGCTTTGAGTTCTGATTTTCTTTCCACCAGGAGGACTTTTGAATAGGCTGTGAAACCTGGAAGATCTTACTGAAATTTTCTCAATTCCTGTTGGAATTTTAGAATCACTATACAATGTAATAAAGAAAGTGTCATTTATCATTATTTTTTCCTGGGAGGCTTTTGGATGTGTTTGGAAGGCATGCTTTAATAAGTTTGTTAAAGCACGGAGAATATGGGATCCAGAAGAACCTGTATGTGAGAGGTGTTTTGCAGAACTCAGTGGGAAATTTTCCTTATTTTGGAGATGGGAGCTTAATAGAAAAAGAAAGAGGGAAGGAGGGAGGGAGGGAGGGAGGGAGGGGGTGTAGTCATGAAATATTTATGTTTTGAACTTCTCCCATAGGTCTTAGTAAAGTCCACAAAGCTCATAAACAATTTGGTTCTGAAAAACATCTGTAGAATCTAGACTTTGAAACCCAAACTGCCATGGGATCCAAGCGAAAATGTGCATGGGTACAACAATCCTTGGGGCTCACAGCTCCCATACAGCTCTAGGCTGTATGTCGCCAACCCTGGCACCAGGACATGACAATAGTGTGTCCTAGAAAGCAGCAGAAATCTGCATTCTAGCACTAAAGTTATGTTTAGCTCTGGAACAATGCAGTGTCTATTTCTAAGTCTCTAACTTTATGTATAGCTCTAAGCTAGGTTCTGCAAGGTATAAACACACACACACATACACAGAGAGAGAGAGAGAGAGGGAGAGGGAGAGGGAGAGACAGAGAGAGGGAGAGAGAGGGAGAGACAGAGAGGGAGAGGCAGAGAGGGAGAGGGAGAGG
>NW_022196904.1:31202222-31211718 GCF_008632895.1 Mastomys coucha
GGGGAGGGGGAGGGAGAGGGAGGGGGAGAGGGAGAGGGAGGAGAGGGAGAGAGTTAAGAAACTTAATGATGCATCGAGGTGTAGACCAGCTTGAGAGAAGGAAAATTTGTTAAGACACTGAACTACCATGGGAAGGCAGCTGTGTATCAGATCTTGGAGACACTGAAACATGATGGAAAGTGTCATTGTATCACCCTTTCACCTTTGTGGCTCTCCATCCACCTTGCACTTTGTCATCAAAAAACTGGCACCATTTCTTGAATTATAGTTTGAAAACCCTCAGGAGTAGCTTGGCTCTGACTAACTAAAGAAGGGGTAGGTATAATGAGATGCTTTATAGAGGAGGCTCTGAAGCCCCTATGGTTGGAAAGAATAATTCTCCAAAGCCAGAAAATTTGGATAGAGGAAGTTAAGGATTTCTGAAGAAAGAGAAAAAGTTGGGAATAGGCTGACTGTCTCATAAAAGCTATTCATTTTTGTACCTGGTGCAAAAAGATGAAGAAAACAGTCACTGCCTTCTGAAGCTCAGGATATGCCTGCTATAGCCTGATTCGAAACACTTTGCTCAGGGTGATGGGGGATTCATCAGAAAAGTTCTAAGTCAGCTTTGTTAGTGATGTACTGTGTATCAGAGCAGGAAGGAATGATGTCCCAGGCAGGGAGGGAATCTTGTCAGCAGCGGAAGGTAGGTGTGTAGAGGACATGGGGAAACTGAAGGAACCCAAGGCTGGATGTATCTGTGGGGGTGAAGTTTTCAGAGTCTCAATGAGAACCAGGACATTCATCTCACGAACAAATTGTGACTTAGAAAGTTTCTGCTGGAAATGAGAAGACAAGAGTTGTGCTTATACAGATCACAAGAAAGTCAGAAAATGGGTC
Organism: Mastomys coucha; assembly: GCF_008632895.1. NCBI lineage: Eukaryota > Metazoa > Chordata > Mammalia > Rodentia > Muridae > Mastomys > Mastomys coucha. The sequence continues at coordinate 31,203,102 of NW_022196904.1, forward strand.
AGTGAAAAAAGTGAGATGGACAAAAAGATGTTCAGTAGGCACTGGTGTGGAGTATGGAGTGAGGTGGATGGTGATAGGGGGACCTCAGGAGACAAGACTTGCCATAGAGTACTTTGGATATCCCGGACATAGTGGAGACATGGCCAGGCACTATTCTCTTACCAAACCCAACCAGATATCCCCACATATTTTCTTTTCTTACACGACTATGAGCTTGTGAAATACTAAAATTTAATCTAAAGCAAGTAAATCTGTAATATTATCCTATGCTCTCATACTAGATCCAAGTATTGGCTAAGTTCCAATTTTTTTTTTTCTTTTTAATCAATGGGAGGAAAATGAAAACCTGAAGACATCTGGTTTTCTCCTAAAGAATTGGGGAAAGGTCACAATTTTTTATTGTAGAGGCAGAAAAGCTGTCTCCTCATTCACAGCAAGGCAGCTTCATGGGGAAGGGAGGTTGATGGCTTTAGATACAGGACTTTGTAAGACTCAGGGCAAAAGCAGTGTCCCAGTAAACTGGGAAGTCACCTACAGGTGGATGCAACGGGGCAGCATTTGCTGGAGCATATCCTGAACAGACGTTGCCATTTTGGTTTTCTGCTTGATTTTTATTTAGTTAGCATTCTTTTCCTTAAATACATTCACTTGTTCAGCTTAAATTCATTTTGAAAGGAAATTGTAGAGTGTTGGCAAAGCAGTTTTACTGCCAAAATAGACAGTAACATAAAGTAAGTAGAATGGAAACACAGCACTGTTGTAAATTCTGGGGAAAATAGTATTGCTTGAAAGACTTCAAGCTTGAAGTTCCATTGCTTTGGGGGAAGCAAGGGTATTTAGAATGGAACCTGGGGTCTTATGGACGCCATACACAAGTTCTACTATTGAACCGTGCCTCATATTCCAACCCCCAACTGGTGGATTCTAGGCAAGAATTCTACTACTGAGCCATAGCCACAGTCCCTTACTGGGAGATTTTAGCAGTTACATCCCAAACCTGAGTGCCTGTCAGTGTCTCTCTGAGAATTCATGGAGTGTCTTTCCTGGAGTTTGCCTCTACTTTGTTTCCTAGCATCCTTTGTAGTGACACAATCATGTGACTGAGTCTAGCCAATAAAATGAGCCATCAACAACAAGCCCCTCATGGTCTAAAACATTTAACCTGCCATGCAATCTTTCATATTCCTGATTTTCTTCTGATTTCTTCATTGAATGAAGAGGAGCCCAAACTATTTTTAAAATAGACTAAGAGAACCTAGTGGATGGCAGAGAAAGATAAAGGTGGGAACGCCTGATCCCCTGGTGCTTGTGGAATGCTGCCCAGTAACCATGTTCACTGAGTGGAAACCAACTCCCTATCATGTAAAGTTTCTGAGATTTGGGGGTGGTGATTATTTTTAAAAAGCAGCCAGCCTGCTGTGACCGAGTTCTGCTGAAGCCATGCTTGTCTAAATAGAAGCTTTCTCTTTTTTTCTATGTAATAAAGAAGGTAAAATGAAATTCAAAAAGCTAAAAATATTTTTTGCTCTACAGATCAGCATGATTTTATACTGGCTCTCATAATTTGAATATGCTTGGCTCAGGGAGTGGCACTATTAGGAGGTGTGGCCTTGTAGGAATAGGTGTGGCTTTATTGGAGGAAGGGTGTTACTGTCGGTGTGGGCTTTTGAGAGACTTATCTAGCTGTCTGAAAGATTTTCCTGTTGGTCTTCAGAACAAGATGTAGAGCTCTCAGCTCCTCCAGTACCATGCCTGCCTGAACACTGCCATGCTTCCTACTATGATGATAATGGACTGAACCTCTGAACCTGTAAGCCAGCCCCCATTAAATGTTGTCCCTTATAAGAGTTGCCTTGGTCATGGTGTCTTTCACAGCAATGGAAACCCTAACTAAGACAGCTCTTAACACCATCTTTCATCCCAGACTCTGGGAAACATCCCAGAACAGGTCATCAGCTATCCTGCTTTAGTGGGATTTTGTGCCAATCAATCTGTCCTCAAGTGTTCCTCAATCTCCCTCAAATATTCCCAAAACACTTCATACATGCGTTGGTGGCTGGTTAACCCAGGGGGCATGGCCATTGCTGTCCTTTTAGGCTGAGTGGATAGATTATATGGTAATTTGCAGTGTGAGTCACATGGCTGTTACAAACAGCCCTACCTTTCCCCAACACGTATGGCCCTTCTTTGTGACCCAGACATTAGTGTCTGTAGGTCAGCTTTAGATGTTAAGTAGGACAGAGACACAATTAAACCCATTGCTTAAACATTAACCATGGCTTAAAAATAATTTTTTTTCTGGGCCTAAACAAAAGCTGTCCTGGAGGAGAGATGACAGACACAGTTCAGAGAAGACCCAACTTACCTCTTTATTTCTCTTTGTTAGCAAGAAATAAATCTATGGGGCTGTAAAGATGTGTGCCACAGCTTTTTTCATGTAAGCAAGGAGATATTTTAACTTTAAAAACACCCAGCATTTTCAAGCTGTGTGCTTTCCTTCCAGAAGAAAAGAGTGAAGTTCCCTATATTGAGAAGGATGCCAGAGATAAATTAAAACAGCACAGTGTGGCAATGCGCTAGGAAGCCTTTCTCAGATTGTACCTGTTAGTGTTTTCCTGCAGTTTCTCTGCACTCAGCTGATCATCTTCATGGGATGCTCTGTTTCTTCCCTTGTCATGTCCTTCTCTACGTTGATGGCTGGCACTGTATGAATACATAGACCAGAGATCATGGAATCAAGGAAGGTGTTAGAGGCCACTTTAGCAGCCTCAGAGACCCCATCTTCTATACAGTCTCCATCTTGTACTAGACTAAATTCTAAGAAACAGCTAAATTTCCAGAAACAGCTTCTGGCTCCAGGTCCCGCTACGAACTTAGCTATCATGTCTGACCCCATGCCTTGTTGGCTAGCAGACAGTTAGGACTGAAACCCCATGGGTACTCTAATTGGCTGACCTCAGTCTAGGCCAGGTTATCAGGGAAGCCATCTGAGGTATCTGACAGACAGCAATCCACTTAGGATGCCAGCTGTAGAAAAAATAGTTGGAAACAAACAGAATCCATTACCTGATTGGTTGCCCCTAATGTTGGCCTTACTGCTGATGGTCTCATGGTTTGTGGGGTTTTGTTGTTGCTTTTGTTTGTTTGTTTGTTTGTTTGGTGTTTTGGTTTTTTTTTTTGTTTTCGTTTTTGTTTTTTGTTTTTTTACTTTAAACAGTTGCTCTGTCCTGCACACTCCACACCACACCCCTGGTTTTGATCCTAAACCCAGCCATCTCCCTGATACATCAGTCTGTTTCTAATGAAGATACATTTCTTGGCTTAAACTTGGTTTTCACAGTGGATTATTCCCAAATCCTCAGACCCTAACAAAGGACTTCATCCTTAGCACTGCCCTGAGAAAATGAGTCCTTTGCCATCTTCCTCTCTGCCCAAGGCAGGAATGTGTCCTCCCTGCCAGCCTGTATTTAATGACATGCCATGATGTTTTGGCCACTATTTTCCTCCTATAGGAAGCCAGGAGTCTGGTCTGACAGGCATCTCCAGACTCCATGTCACCTGCAGCATAGTGTAGACTAAGCTGTACTGTGTTATAGTTGTGTCTAGAGAATCCATCTACCATGAAGACTATTGATGCAAGTTTGGCCAGGGGCAGTGGCATGTGCTTGTTGTCCCAGTGTGGTGGTTTGTGTATGCTTGGTCCAGGGAATGGCACTATTAGGAGGTGTAGCCTTGTTGGAGTAGGTGTGTCGCTGTGAGTGTGGGCTTAAGACCCTCACCCTAGCTGCCTGGAAGTCAGTCTTCTCCTAGCATCCTTCAGATGAAGATGTAGAACTCTCAGCTCTGCCTGCCTGGACACTGCCATACTCCTACCTTGATGATAAAGGACTAAACCTCTGAACCTGTAAGCCAGGCTCAATTAAATATTATCTAAGACTAAGAATTGCCTTAATCATAGTGTCTGTTCACAGCAGTAAAACTGTAAGACACCCGGGTACCCAGGAAACAGAGTCAGGAGTTTGCTTGAGGCCAGGAATTCAAAATTAGCTTAGGTAATATAATGACAGCCTTATCTTAGGAAAGAAATATGTTTGTTAGGATTATGACATGTCCCTAACCAGAACTCTTTTTGTGACATGTGAAAGGCAGAAGTGATTGAGAAGCTCTTGTATGACAAAATTTTTCCTGGACAGATGCTGCATGCACACATTTACTCACCCCAGGCAGAGAGCCCACGACAGACCAGAAGTATGAATACTATCAAAGTCCAACCTGGAGTAGCTATATCATTAAAGGCCACCCCAGCATAGGTGACAGAAAAAAGCTAGGAACTTGGAGCACTCTACAAAGCCTATGGGCAGCTCAACAGATTGCAAAGTATGTCTTCAATGTGACTCAGTTGATCTAAACATCTTCCAGGTAGCTCATATGGGCTCTGCGTCTTTCTTCCAGGCAACTGGTCTACTCTGAGACTCTTTGCAGCTCCACTGATCTAAGAATGACTCAGCGTTTGGCTGATCTAAGAATGACTCAGCATTTATTGCTGCTCTGGCAGGGTAGGGTCTAGCAAACCTGGTCTATTTCAGGGACTTCCTGAAGCTGCTTTGAGTTGCCTACCTTCCTGCTAAAGGAGCTTTCTGCAGGACAAAGTTTCAATCTTGGAGGTACTGTTACACAGCAAAAGTACAGGTAATGTCTGTATTTTTTATGAAGCAAGCCTCTCTACTACGTGTGGGAGAAAAATCTTTGTAAGTTATAAGGAAAATCTGGGCTTGGTGGTTTCTACCCATGATCTTTGTATTCAGGAGGCTGAGGCAAGCAGGGACTATTTATTGACTTCCTATACTGTTACAGAGTGAGTCTCTCTGTTTCTCTTTTCTGTTTCTGTTTCTATCTCTCCAAATATATAAATATTCGTTTACAAATGGAATTTATATCAGAGGCAGTGAACACACCCACATTTAGAACAGAAGAATGTAAATATTTTATGATTTCATGTGGCGGGGGAAATCTAGATTTTAAGCTTTTTACTAGAAATTCTTATGATCTGAGAAATGTGGATTCAAAGGACGCACAGCAACAGTTTAACGAGTGGCACAGAGCAGCAGCTACTCCCATTATAGGCCAGTGCCAGGCCAACCGTGTGTGTGTGTGTGTGTGTGTGTGTGTGTGTGTGTGTGCACATGTGTTTGTGTATATTTCAGAATTTCAGAATTTACTTGCTGCATGATAGAGTATTTGACTCCCACACTACATAATGGCTATTAAGTTTAGGGCAGCTATGATGTATCGCAGACTCCCCAAGACTTTATTTTAGATGGACTAATATTGTGTCAAACACAGTTCTGAGGGTAGATGAAAGATGTGTCCCCCCAAACTCTCAGCTAACAATCCTGTTGGGCTTGGAAACCCCTGGCACTTTCTTAGAGTCCTAAGCAACAGGACTGGAGTTTAGTAGGTAGAGGTTCTCCTTTTCCTACAGTGTTTCAACCTTTCAATACTTTCTTTGAACAATTTGGCTTTTTTTTTTTTAAAGTAGTGCTTAAGAGCTAGTGAAGAGGACCCTGAGTTGGTTCCCAGCAATCATGCTAAGCAATTCACAGCTGACTGTAACTCCAGAGTCAGGAGATCCCATGCTTTCTTCTGGCCTGCATGGACATCCCCACACTTCCGGACACACACACACAGATACACAGATACACAGATACACAGATACACACAGACACATAGACACATGCAGAGAGAGAGAAAGACAGAGAGAGGAGAGAGAGAGAGAGAGAGAGAGAGAGAGAGAGAGAGAGAGAGAGAGAGAGAGAGAAAGAGAGAGAGAGAAGAAGCAGAGAGGTAGAAAGAGACAGAATAAATCTGAAAAATAGATACACAGTCTTCAAATTTTACTTGTTCTGAGTGTTGTGATTTGCTTCAACTCCAACACTTCCTACAGACTCTGAAATCCCTTTGGAAGGCAAAGGGATAAATAAGCAAAGAGGCTTCCCCACAGTCAGTGTTTTCACGGCCTTGCTATTGGGTGAACTGATGAAGTAATGGTGCCAGCTGGTAATAAAGAACCTTTTCATTTCCTATGTCCAATTTTCCTTAGCATTTTCAATTTCAACAAATGTATCTCTAACACCTAAGAGATTATAGCTTCTTCTGTTAAAAAAATCAATCAGTTATACATAATTTAAAATAATAAAAATAAGTCCTTTGTGGTAGTTTGAATAAAAATGACCCCCATAGACCAGTATAGATAGTGGCACTATTAGGAAGTATGGCCTTGTTGAAGTAAGTGTGGCTTTGCTGGAGGCGATGTGTCACTAGGGGAGGTCCCTGAAGCTCAAGCCAATATACTTGCTGCTACCTTTGGGTTTGGATGTGGAACTCTCATCTTCTCCAGCACCATGTTTGTCTGCATGCTGCCATGCTTCCTGCCATGACAGTGATGGACTAAACCTCTGAAATTATGGTCATGGTGTCTGTTCACAGCAATAAAACCTTAACTAAAGCAAAAGTTGGTATCAGGGACTCAGGTATTAGTGAGATAGTCCTGACCAGGCTTTTGTTTGGAGGAATGTGGACTTTTGGACTTTGAATTAGAAAAGCAGTTGAACTCTTCAAGTGGGGCTCAATGGGCCATTTCAGTAGAAGCATAAAACAGTGGTTCTGAGGGTGATTTGAACTGTGGGTGCCTGGATCAAGAGGTTTCTGAGGAGAATAATACTAATATGGCCCCAGAAGTCCTTCTTGTGATGTTTTAGCAAAGAATGTGGCTTGAAAAGTTTGCCTGAGGCTCAAGTGAAAAGTTTTGGATTAATTCTGCTGGCGGGGGAAATTTCAAAAACCCTAGTATTAACTTTGTTGTATGGTTATTAGTGTTTACTCTTATAAAGATCTATAATGAAAAGAAGCAAGCTGAGCAAGGAAAAAAACAAAATGTACAATTCAAGGATAAAAAGGGTACCAGGAAGTAGAATGGAGCTAAATTTCATGTTCAAGGAGTTAAACAGATTTTTTTTTAAAAGCCTGATGCTAGCTGGGCGGTGGTGGCGCACGCCTTTAATCCCAGCACTTGGGAGGCAGAGGCAGGCGGATTTCTGAGTTCGAGGCCAGCCTGGTCTCCAGAGTGAGTTCCAGGACAGCCAGGGCTATACAGAGAAACCTTGTCTCGAAAAAAACCAAAAAAAAAAAAAATAAATAAAAGCCTGATGCTAAGTGGAATAAAGGGAGTGGTAACCTCAGGGTAAGACCCCACCCATCAAAGCTTTCAACTTGTGAAAAGAAATTAAAGAACAGCTTAGGTCCAGCTGTGGTGGCGCATGACAATAATCCTAGCACTCAAGAGACAAAGGCAGAAGGGTCTCTGAGTTCAAGGACAGCCTGGTCTATCAATTTTAGGACAGTCAAGCTTAGGGAGTGAATGAAACCATCAAAACCAGAAAGCTTGTGAAGATATAATTGAAAAAGGGGACCCATATTCCAGCCTCAGAAAGCAACAGAACTTGGCAGCTTTGGCTATGTCAAAGGATAGAAGAAAAAGAATTCCCTCCTCCCCCAAAATAAGGAAAGCTGCTGAGGTCAGCACTTGTAGGGATGCCCTTGTAGGATGGAGGCCTAGAGAGGTCATTGTATTATGCTGTAAAAATAAAGCCTGGATTGCTTTAGGGACCTCAAAATGATGGAGACGCCAGAGCCAGGGGATACTAGCCACTTCATGTGGACTACTGGCCAATCCACCTGAAGGACTCTCAGCTCCTTCTTCACCACCATGGCTGCCTGCATGCTGCCATGCTTTCTGCCACGATGATAATGGACTAAGCCTTTGAAACTGTAAGCCAGCCCCAATGAAATGTTTTCCTTTATAAGAGTTAATGTGGTCATGGTGTCTCTTCACAGCAATAAAACCCTAACTAATATATTCTTAAAAGAAAATCAAAACAAGGGGGCTAGAGAGATTGCTCAGTGGCTAAAAGCACTGGTGATCTTCCAAAGGACATGGGTTTGTTTGGTCCCAGTACCTAGCCAGCAGATCACAACCATTTTAAACTCGAGTTCCTGGGGATCTGAAAACCTCTTCTGACCTCTTCAGGTTTTGATGCACAGACATGCAGGCAAAACACCATCACTTAAAACAAAATAATAATAAGTTTAAGTAAAATTGTGATCTCTCTAGGTTATTGTAAAAAAAAAAAGACTTGTATCTTTAAATGGTGAGAACAATTAAAAACTTATCAATCACCCTGAAACACTGCCTCTGGAAGATGAGCAGGACCACACTTTGACCAGGACTCCTCAATTATACATACTTCTTGCCCTGTGCCCCAATTAATCCGTTTAAAACCTACAAAGCTCATTTCAGTGCTATAAAGATGGACTTAGGGTCACTGGACTCTTACCTGTTCCTCATCCTAACTAGTGTGGACACAGTGAACCTCTTCTCTCTGCTGTCCAGAATTACTCATCTCTAGTTGGCATGTAGGGGTGAGGAGATGAGCCTAGTGGTTACAGGATGCCTGACTTCTGCCTAAGAACTCCAGTTAAAAATTTTGATGGGCAGGGCAGCAGGGACATGATCCTCTCAGCTTCCGAGTGACAGAGGGGGTTCAGCGTCCTCCTCTGC
>NW_022196904.1:31220705-31230743 GCF_008632895.1 Mastomys coucha
ATTCACATGTAAATAAAGAAAATATCTAAAATAAAAAAAAAAAAAAATTTTGATGAACTCAAGCTGTGCAAAATAATGTCTTACTGGCCTCACTTCCATGCAGCAAGTCAACCTTGGAAGAAGAGCAAAGACTGAATGGTCCCCTTTTATTCCAGGCACTGTTTCTAATCCAATTTGGCTGGTATTGTTTCTTTCTGACACAATTCTGTGAGGTCAAAAAATGTGTGTATATGTGTGTCCAAGCATGGTAAGTTCCCCTGACTGGTATTCCTTGGGACTTGTCCTTCCTTCCTTTTCAAGTTTGGAGATTCTCTGAGCCATTTGGATACCTGCCATCTCTCTGATAAGCCTTACCTTTGAGGGTCTTTTGAGGAAGTCTGGCTTCCCTTGAACTATTTGGGCATATGCTGATGTGACAGGGACACTGGATGTTATGACCTTATGCTGATAACTGTTAGAAGAGAGCCACAAATTGTTGGCAGGGAGTATTTCAGGCATTGCACAAAATGACACCTAATCTTCCCAAAGAGCTTAGTAACAAGTCTGTAGCCCCTTTAATTTTGCATTTGAAAAGCAACTTATTTCACACTGAACTTACTATTCTTGGCGTGTGTGATTTAAAATATGTGAGTATGTGGAGATTAAAACTTCAGAATAGTTTTTAGACTTAATTATAATATTCATATGTGGGGACTATTAACAATATTCTCTCTCTCCCTTCTTCCCATCCTCTCTCATATTTTTGTTGCTGCTTCTTTTGAAGAACAAGTTACTCCAAGTCCTTCTCTTAACCAGGCCTACTGAACATCCTGAGAACTAACTGTATACTTTAAGACTGAAGAGGAAAACCAAGTCCTTAGCCATTTTAAAATCAAGCTGTTTTCTCCTGAGGAAGGGTCTAATTGTCTTCAAGTTCAGCCAAGTACACAGGGATCTTAATATGTTTTCTTCTATCATAAAAAAGAATCTGGATTCAACTATTTTGCATTGTGCTTGGGATTTTTCATAAACATGTTTTCATAATTGCTAACAAACAGTGAAATAATTTAAGATTGCTTCCTCCTGGGTCTCTGCTTAGAGTAAGATTATTAAGAGTTAAAATTCCAATTAATATGCACAATCGTGTACACAGAAAATATGAAATCATCCGAGCCATGCTCCGAGGAAAAATATGAAAAGCATGAAGCATTTTATTTTCTTGGGAAAAGATGGTTTTTGTCTAAGTTCCAAAACATCATAAATGATGTTTCCAAATGCACATTTATCTGAAGGACTTTCTAAGGTCAATTTCAATGTGCCAGTGTGTAGCTAGAATTGGAATTCTTGTGTCTGAAGCAAAATGCTCTCTTAAAAATATTGTTCTCTTAGTAGCATTTGAAAGAAAGCCTGCTTTAAAGGACCAAATATTCAGTGAGGGTTTAGTAAGATCATTGCTCATTTTCTGCTCATTTTGTCTTCCAAAATACAGAAACTGATTTTTATCAAAGTCTAGATTCATTCAGTGGTCTGTTTGTCTTTAAGACGATTATTTTATAAACAACAATTATTTTTAAGGTAATTCTTATTTCTTTACCATCTTATATATCTGTGACTAACGAAGTGTAGGAAGGTGCCCAACTTTGAAGACTATAAACACTTTGGCAGAATTAAATGCATTTGAGTTGCACAAACAAAATGAACAGGCATTCTCATAAACAGTACTTGTTCTATCTGGGCTTTCGATACGTAAAATGACTAATACAGTTCTGACATTCTTGTTACTTGTAAATGGTGCCATTCAAGTGAGACACTTGCCATTTGGGCAGTACTTCCATTTTAGAAACTTCTGACATGCTTTTTTGCATTGAAGAAGTACAGCATTTTGTTGTTGTGTATATATGAGATTTGCTCTCATATGAGGAAATAAATGTTATTTATGTGTAAGAAGTCTGAAGTTTTGGGTTTTTCCAATGCTGTACATCTATTATTTTACTGAGCCAAACATTCTAAACTTTGATATGAAAGTAGACATTGGTATTAATATAGAAAGCACCTCTGGGTTGCTGATTGTTGTGGACTTGTGTGTGCTTAATATATTCGTGCCCCTTTAGTATCACATAAGGCTACCGACATTGAATGCTGGAGAGAATGCCTTTGCTGGCATTCTTCATGGTAGAACTGCTAATGGTACAGACGTGTTCCAGACTTGAGCTCATCTGCTCCCAGCTGGATCCTGACTACCTCCTTAAGCAAAGATAAACATGTCTGAACAATGGGCACTGGGACACTCTGACTAGTGCCTCTCCAATACCCAAATGTATTGGACACTGGCCCCCTGGGGAGCAGATCTGTTAATAAGTACATCCTACTGTATTTGTTTGTTTATTTTGTTTTTCAAGACAGGGTTTCTCTGTGTCCCAGGACACAGGTCTGTCTGCGCTGGAACTCTGTAGACCAAGACCAGGCTAGCCTCAAACTCAGATATCTGCCTGCCTCTGCCTCTCAAGTGCTCAGATTAAAGATATGTACCACAGAACATCCTAAATTGTTAGGAAAAAATACATAAAAGGGGTTTTGTTGTTGATGTTGTTGTTACTTTTGATTATGTGTATGTATATTTCTGTGTGAGAATATATTCATCTAAGTACAGGTGTCTATTGAGGCCAAAGGTATTTGAGCCTCCAGATCCAGAGTTACCCACAGCTGAGAGGCGCCTGACTTGGGTGCTGGGAACTGAGCTTGGGTCCTCTATCAGAGAAATACACACTCAACTGCTGAGCCATCTGTAAATTCATGAAAACTTTTACTTTTAAAGCACAAAATTGAATGGAGATTTTATGAAAAAAATCTAATAATTGCGTCAAACTGAAACATAATACTGTCAATCAGAATTATTATACTGTATGTAATAGAAATGCATATTTTTGTCAATTGTTGAACTCTCTTCAAAATTCTGACCATGTCTAATTAAAGCCTTTTATCAACCACAATTTTGTTCCTTCTCCAAAGCATTTTCATTTAAGTCAGAAAAAATGACTCTAACAAATATTTGCTCTTCTTGGCTGTGTTTTGTATTAATTCTTCCTTCTTTCCTTTCTTCCTTCCTCTTTTCTTCTCTTTCTTTCTTTCTTTCTTCCTTCCTTTCTTTCTGTTTGTTTCTTATATTTTACTCATTCAGTTTACATCTCACTCAGTGCACCCCTCTCAGTCACCCCCTCCCATAATCCCCCCCATCCTCCTTCCCCTCTGAGCTGGTGCTCTCCATCCCCAACCATGGCACATCAAATCTCTGAGTCTAGGTGCCTCCTCTCCCACTGAGGCCATACAAGGCAGCCTAGCTAGAAGAACATATCCCACCTACAGGCAACAGCTTTTGGGATAGCCCCTGCTGCAGTGGTTTGGGACTCACATAAAGACCAAGCTGCACTTCTGCTACATATGTGCAAGGAGTAACTTTTTCTGTTCACACACTGAAGCATACCTTGTAACAAAAGAGTGTGAGCTATCAGGTTGTGATAGAGGTGCCTATCAGGGGAGCGAGTAGTAGTAGGCTCTGTGTGAGTTTAAGGCCAGCCTTGTTTACATAGAAAGTTCCAGACCAGCCAGGGCTATCTAGAGAAACCTTGTTTAGCAAGCAAGCAAGCAAACAAGCAAAAACCAACCAACTAACCAAACAAACAAACAAAACTCCAATAACCTGTATGAGATGTGAAAAATCATTCACAAGACAAACAGAATTGAATTTGAGAGTGGAGTTAAGTCTAGACTATGACCTAGTTTTTAAATAGCTACACCACTTAGTTGCTATAATATGTCCAATAAAGGATGTAGTGACATCAGCTCCTTACCATGCATCTTCCTGACCCTGTCACCTACATGAAACTCCAACCCCATCACTCATATGGAATCAAATCAGCAAAGATGGAGCTCATCTCACCACAGTATGTCAGTTGACCACTGTGATGCCATCTGAGAAATTTGTTCAGATACAAGCTGGAAAGTTGTCAGAATTGAAATGAAGGGACACTGGGCAGAGTGGAACACAGCTGTAGTCTCAGCACTGGGTGGCTAAACAGGAGAATTGAGAGTTTAAGACAGCTAGAGGTATTTAGAGAAACCCTGTCTTAAACCAAAAATATATCACTTGTTCCAGCCCTTTGTAGAGTACCAGGGCAAGAGATTATGGATATACGGTTTTTATGAGTGGTACCAATTTTTTATTATGATAAAATACTTCAATAAAGTGGAACCATGTACTTTTATAGTTTTATCTCCTCAGTTAACCTTACTAATGTTATTATTATTAACCTTATTTAATATAATCCCTCACAGACACACCCAGAGGCTTGTCTCCTTAGTGATTCTAGAGCCTGTTAAGCTGATAATAAATATTAACCATTACTATTTCACTTTCTATCAACTTGACAACCAGACAGATCACTTTTAAGTCATAACTGTCACTTAGACTCATGGCCATCTAATAGTGCAAAAATATGTTCTAGCCAACTCCAAAAGTTCCTCTCCTGTCTAACAGTTCCAGAACTGTTTAAAAATCCAATGCACAGCCTCACAGGACTCAGGAAAATCTCTTAAATGTGGTGCCCTGTAAAATAAAAACCAAACTTCATAGTTCTAATATATAACAGCACAGAATAAACATATCCATACCAAAACGGAAGAACGCAGGCAAAGCAAGGATTAACAAATGTTAAGATATTCTTTGTCTGGCATCTGGGGCTAATGATGGAACATTTGTGCTCAAAAAGTTCTAGGAAGCCGCTATCCTCCAGCTCTGCTCCCTGTAGCACACACAACTTCTCTCTTGAGTCCTGTGCATTTTGGTGGACATTCTATGGCCCTGGCATCTCCATCATCTTGGGGGATCCATGACCGTTTAGGCTTCATCTTCACAGAGTCACAGTGACTCAGAAGGGTTTCCTTGTAAGGACCCTGACCCTGACATAGATTGCCTTTCTTGTTTTATTCAGAGCCTCAGGATTTTTTTCAATGGTGCTAATTTCTTTAGAATTTGCAGGTGATTTATCAGTAATTACCTGGTCTGCAACTTTAAACTTTTTCATTTTCCTTTCCTTCACATTTTTTTTTATAGATCTATGAGCAGTGGGCAATAGCTATCCCATGGCTGGAACACTCTGATGTCTTGAAATTTCCATTCCCAAACAACCAGTTCCTTACTTTTAAATTGAGTCTGACTCAAATTCTCAAAATATTAGCAGGACACAGCCAAACTTTCTGACAGAATGTAACACATATCGTCTTTAGCTTAATTCTTGATAGAAATGAAACATCATGAAATACGCATCTACATCTTACATTTTTCTTGGCACTCTAATCTTCTAAACACCTATTCAAATATTCCATTAAGCTCTAATTATCCCATTCCAGGAATCCTTCTGTCTACAGCTGCAAACTCTCATGTTCATTCCTTAAACCAGTTGGGTCAGGTTTATCATAGAAATGGACCCACTTCTGTATAAATTATTATACAGAAATTACTGTGATGAAATACCTGACTTAGTAGCTCAAGAAAGGAAGGATTTATTTTGGCTGAGTTTAAAAGCATAGTCGATCATAGCAGAAAAGTCTGGTGTCAGGATCATTAGACAACTAGTCACACTGTCAGGAAACAGCGAGGAATGCTGTCGGACTATGAAAGGCAGCCTGGTTCCTGGTTGAGCAAAGGCTAGAAACCCCAGTGACCCTGAAGGGAACAGAAGGTGATTTGCCCCACTCCTGGGCACCCATCTCCTGTCACATCGCTACAGCCCTACATAGATTTGTGACCATCAGTGAGGGCAATGCCCCAACCCCCTCCACAGGTAGAGGACATGACCTGTGGTCAAGTAGCCTCAAGATAGATCTCCATTTTAATGAGGTACCTAAAGGCCTGGAGGACTTAGCCTATAAAATCTCCTTTTCAGACACTCCTCCCTGCAAAAGATATTTAACTTCAGGCCTGCCCTGAGAAATGGGGTATAGTTTTATTCATCCACTTTCCACCATGACGATAAATGCCTTAAAACCATGGTCTGTCTCTTTTCATTGGGATCCACCACGGGGAGCAATGGAGAAGGCCTTTGTCTACAGAGCTGCTGTCTAACCTCCCATAGAAGGCCTCTCCACACTCCTAGCCACAGCCACCACCAAGCCAAGCCAGCGCAGCTGACAAGCCAAGGACTCCTCCCTGGGGGACCCAGCTGCAGCTATCCCATCTCCGGTGCCCGCCAATCCCCGGCCTTGCCAGATTCAGCCTGTGGGCCCCCATTCTGTTCTCAGCTCTTCTGTGGCTTTCAGCAGTGTCTGGGTGCCCAAGAGCCTGGGAACTAGACAGCCCTGGCCTCTTTGCAGGCCCAGGGACTCCCCAAGCCAGCTGCAGGGGTCCTGGGCC
Source organism: Mastomys coucha (assembly GCF_008632895.1). Classification (NCBI taxonomy): domain Eukaryota; kingdom Metazoa; phylum Chordata; class Mammalia; order Rodentia; family Muridae; genus Mastomys; species Mastomys coucha. Next base: position 31,227,094 of record NW_022196904.1, read on the forward strand.
TCAGATTGCATGTGCTTGCTCATCTCCAGAGCAGTGTCTTGTGGCTTCCCCATAGCCTGACACCCACTGAGCGATGGCGTGGGGTAAGCACAGTCAAGCCGCCCCCTCCCCCCTCCGTGTCCTGCCTCCCCAGTGACCATACCCTGTGGTGGAGCAGATGCGGGACCCCATTAACCCTACAAAATGATGGTACTTAGCATGCTTTCTTCTTTTCAGTAGATCTAGGTCATCATAGAATGATGTTGACTCCATTTAAAGTGGCCTTTATATTTCTATTTACCCAATCTAGTAATTCCCTCACAGTCAGGTTTTCTCCTAGGTGATTCTAGTATTACAGAGAGCCCTCCAGAGATAACTCAGACCCAATTATAACCAACTGAGATTATTAGCCCAGCTGGCTAGGACTATACTCAGGTATTCAGGACCTAAATGTAGCCTGGAACATTTAGACCAGGGACATTTAAGGGCAAAAGCCACATCCTGGTATCTCACTGTGGCTGCAGGGGGATATTCTACATGAGCAAGCATTTTGACAGAAGTTAAAATAAATAGTTATTTGTGGGCCATTGGGTGGTATTTGCAGAAGCAAGCAGTTTAAAATGAGCTATGATAAATTGGCTAGGGCATTTTGGCTTCAGGTCCTACAACAGAGTTGGATCATTTTCCATAGGATTCTCCATTAAGAAAATCATATTCTGGTTAGATCTGAAAAATGCCTCATCAAGAATAAAGATGGAGGAAGCCTGAACTGTTCTGCCCTGTCAGATTAAATCCTGTCAAGTTAACCATCACAGTATGCATATATTCACAATATGCATATAAATATATATTAGTATGTAAACAGATATTTATATCTTCTTTCCTCTAATTTATTTGCTGTGTTATACAACATAGATTGAGATGACATAAATTCAGTATAAATTCACATTATCACATTTAAGCTATGGGAGATCAAAAGATTATGTCATCTACTCTGGGAGAAGAAGAGGGTGTTTGGGGTCATATGTGGGAAGGATATTTAAATCATATTAGACTGAATTATGACCTCATTATATCTCCATTAGATTATTAAGCATGACATAAAATATATTTGAGCATCAAGTTGACAAGGAGTAAATTTGTGATGGTTAATCTTGATTGTCACCTCAGCTGGCTCCGAAGTCAACTGAGTGGCACTTAACTGTTGGCAGCCAGGATATAAAGAGGTTCTAGGAAAAAAACAATGCTATTTGGTTGCCTGCCTTTGCTTCTTGTTGGTGAGTGCCTCCATTCTGTTTCTGCTGCCGTTCCCACTATACATGGCTGAAGTCAGAAGCGTCTTCTAATCTGCCCTGAAGACCAGCGACCCTCAAAGAATTGGCCAGGTCTTCTATGCCAGCTTGTACCTGCAGAGACATCCACCTTTACAGGATGATCTACTACCATGTTTAAGCCTCTCCAGTATTCGGATGGCCATTGTTGGACCATGTAAGGACTATGTAACCACCATTGTAAGACAATCTGGTCCACCTTGTCTGTAGTATATATTTACACTAACAGTTCTGTTCTTCCAGAGAACCCTGGCTAACAAGTTTCTCTTTCAATTTTCAAAGATAGCTCTGGTTGGTATAGCAATCTGTGTCAGCAGTTGTTGCTTATTAAGGCATGAAATATGTCCTATTCTCTGCTGGTTTGGGTTGTTGCTGGTGAAAGGTATGATGTCATTCTATTGTGCTTGACTTTGTAGTTGAGTTCGAGTATTTTTCTCTGTGGCTCTTAGTAGTATCTCTTCATTTTATATCTTTGACACCACGATTATAATATGTCACGGAAATATGATTTCTCTGGCCATGTCTGTTAGGATTCAAAACTTCTCTTGTAAGCACATGGAGGGAGTATTCATTTCATCCTCTAGATCTGGAGAAATTCATGCTATAATTTCATCAAACACATTCTTTATTTTAAGTTTCCATCTCTGTTCCTTCTTCTCTTCAGCAGACTCAGAGACTTGTTTTCTGATGATGGCATTCCAGATTTATTTTACATTGTGGCCTTGCTCATATATTTTGCATGTATTGAGATTTGAATATATTGCTTTTTGACATCCTCTGCCCATGACATTTCTCCTGCTGTTTGCTTGACTCTGTATTGTTTGGTTTTGAGGCAGGGTCTTACTATGTAGCAGGGCTGGCCTGGAACTCACTATTTAAACCAGGCTGGCCTCAAACTCACAGAGGTCTACCTCTGCTTTCTGAGTGCATACACCATCATGTGCAGCCATCAATATCTCACTTCTTTAATCTCAATTTTCTTGGTGAATTTTTCTTTCATGATACTGGCTTTTTTTTTTATATTGCTGAGTTTTTCATCCATTCCTCTTACTTTTTCCTTTATGGTTTCAAAGGTCTTGGTTTCAAAGATCTGGTTTCAAAGGTCTTGGATGAACACAATTTGCTTCTCTCTATTCTCTATAAGCTTTTAAAGTCTTCATCTGGTAGTTTACCTCATTCAGTGTATATGATGCCATCAATAACAATCTTGACTTACTTTTTCATGGTTTTTTTTGTGTTTTTTAACATTTTTTCTGATTTTTACTTGAAAGTATTATTTGACAGACTACTCCCAGGGCTTGTAATGGCTAGTTTTTCACTACGTTGTCACAAATCAAAGTAATCTGGGAAGAGGGAACCTCAATAGAGAAAATGCTTCCAGCAGATTGGCCAGTCATTAAGCCTGTGGAGATATTTCTCTTTTTTAATGACTGATGTGGAAGGTCCCAGCCCATTGTGGGTGGTGTTATCCTTGGGCAAGTGGTAGGTGTAAGAAAGCAGGCTGAACAAGCTGTGAGAGTGAGCCAGTAAGCTTTAAACCTTCATGGCTTCTGCTTCAATTCTTGCCTCCAGGTTTTTGCTCAATCAATGATGGACTGTAATCTGGGACTGTAAGCAAAACAAATATTTTTTTTTCTTCTCAAATTGTTTTTGATCATGGTGTTCAACACAGCATCAGAAGACAAACTAGTTCAAGAGTCAATTTACAGTTCTTAGACAAGAGAAAACAATCAGTGACAACTATCAAAGCATAGAGGACATAGAAATACTCTTAATGATTAAGCAAAGACCACTAACATGTCACCAGTGACAATAAGATACAAAGATATGAAGTCACAAAACTAATACATAATGTATAAAGTTGAAGTTCGATTAGGATAAATATGGAAATAATAAGTGATTGAGATGAAGCAAGAATGCTGAGGAAGATAAAAATGAAGGAGACAAAGTTAAATAAAAGGAGGAGAAGATTAGTGAAGAATTTTTGGGAAGGGAAAATAAAATAATAATATATCAGAAAAAATAAAAAAGTTCTCAACAATGAGAAAATTAAAAAAAACAAAATCATATAATTGTCAAGGAGAATAAAAACAAACCCTTTTAAGTCATTAAAGAGGGTAAAATAAAGTCAAAATAATACTGGAAGCAAAATAGGAAAAAACATGTTGTTAGTATTCCTTCTAGGCTTTGCCTCACAGTTACTTGGCAACAGTTATATGCCTGCTCTACTATAAAAGGGGCTATTTGCCCCCTCCATGCTCTCTTACTCTGTACTTTCTGCCCCCTTTCTCCCTGACCCATTTCTTCCTCCACCTCCATATGTTCCTGGCCTGCCTTTCT
>NW_022196904.1:31230753-31272947 GCF_008632895.1 Mastomys coucha
TCTCTCTCCCCATCTCTTTCTCTACTCCCTTCCCAACTCTGCTTCCCATGTCCTAAATAAACACTATTCCATATTATATCCGTTGTATGGCTGGTACCTCAGAGGGAAGGTATACCCCAGCATGGGCCCACAGAGGTACCCTGTCTCACTTTACCATACCTGGAGTCTCTATCAAATATATTCTTGGCTCTTTCTTTTTATAAAACACAGTAGGCAGAGTAGAGGGGAAGAAGAAGAAGAAGAAGAAGAAGAAGAAGAAGAAGAAGAAGAAGAAGAAGAAGAAGAAGAAGAAGAAAGGAGGCAGAGGAAATTAGCATGTTCAATACTGAAAAGATATATAACTGAAATTAGCTTAATATATGAAGGAAAATAAATCCTTCATATGTTAAATACGCCTTTTAAATATGACAAAGTAAAAATCACCCCCAAAAGCTCAGTAAAAATGAACAAAAGGGAGAAATGCTAAACAAGAAAAAAGGAAGAAACAGAGAGAGAAAATGGAAAAGCTTTGAAGATACTTTTCTTTATCCTTAAGGATGGAGGAATACATAGTACCATGCAGGTAGGGCTTGAGTTGATCTTATGGCCTCTTTCCTATGGATCCTTTGGATGCTGAGCCTGTATAGGACAAGTGTCTTATGTAGGCAAGGGCTACACTTCTTTGCACACCAGGGCCCTCTATTGGCCACTTTTACCTTTGCAATTTTTGGTCTGAACAGGTTCTCTCACCTTGTATAACTGGCAGCATGGTGGTTAAGGGGGATGCTTTTATTGCAGATATGAGAGGAAAAAGAGCCAGAGGCATCTGGTAGAGTGCAGAGCATAGAGAGAAAGAAGTAGACCGAACATGTCTGGCGGGCTTGACCTGGCCATGAGGAAAAAGAAAAGGAGAGAAAGAGGCCAGAGGGAGGATATAGAGGGAGAGGAAAACCTCATCAAAACAGCAGTATTATAGGGTCGTGAGCTGGAGGGAGTTTAGAAGATGAGAAGGGTGAGAAGTACTAGCCTAGCATGGACATTGAGAGGTGTAACACTGACTTGTGATATGAGGCAGCTTGGGAGCCGGCAGTGTGCTAATAGGTCCACAGGTAGCCATTTGTCCCTTCTGTCAGTGATAGGGGAAATGACTTCTTTTTGTAGAGGATGACTTCACAAATTAGTAGAGCTTCACAAATTCTTGAGGAATGCTGGCTTTTATCTCTTGTAGTCCAGATCGAACCCATTTCTGGATATTTGGACTGCGTTTTAGAATTTGAGGAAGTGGAGTTTCTTTTGGACCTGGCACTGATCATATCTCTTGGTTGGCTAATAATCTAAATGAAGGGAGCAGGAAGCATCCCCTGAGTGTATAGGGAACATGGAAGCAACCACAGGGTAGAACTCTGATTGGCTAGAGGATATATGTTCATTCTTTGAAGATGTGTTGCATAGTAACCATTCTGATGGATGAATAGAACTGTGGGTACCAATTGTTTGATTCAAACTTCAGAATTCTTGTCTTCTGTGGCAGAAGGTGCCTTACATAGATGGCTTTAGAGGGTGATTCCACCCATGGATCTCCAACTCAAGGCTATCAGAGTTCAGGCTTATTCACAGTTGATGTGAACTGTCATTAGCATCTTACAGTGGTCTATCTTTTCCCATGAACTTAATTTCTTGAGCCCAGCCTCCATCACCATGACTTTTAAAGCTTTTTAACATTTTGCTCATCTTCTCTCAATAACTGCCTTCCAAATCTTTCCATCCCTGGGTCTGTGGCGGGTTAAATTTAAGCTCCCTGACATGTGGTGAGTCACAATTTTCAAACACCCATATTAGTTTGGTTTTAAAGACTGGTTTCCTGCTCAAAGTGAAGCCCAGACACTGCTAATCCCCAAAATTGTTGTAGATAAAATGGAATTACGCTTCAGGAATTACTGTCTCACCTGCAACTGGTTGTGAAGCTTGTGGGAGCTGAGTGTGTCCTGAGGGTAGGAACTACCATTGTCTTTCTGCCAGGTCCCCTTCTAATTTACCTTTTGGATACAATTTCTGCTCCCCCTTTGTTGTAGGGCTTTTCTCTCTGAATTTAAATATTTTCTCCAGGAATAAAGGAAAGTTTCATATGAATCAGGAGGTTAACATAAGACCATATATCTCTGGGAGAATCAAAATTTGAAAGACTCTCTATGGCCATGCCAGATCACTATAAAAAAAGAATAAACAACTGAACAGGAAGTCTCCACAAGCTTACAGGTGGAGGGTTCTCAGTCTGTCAAGCAGTCTGTAAGCTGTGCAGAGTTCCAGGATAGCAGCTTTCATGAACTGTCACCAATGTGGAGGTGAGGTTTCTGTAATGCAAATTCTTTTGAGTCATCCTTGCTCCTTTGTGTAACTTTTTGCCTAAACTCATTAGTTAACCCAATAAAATCCCATTGGTTCACCAATATGGATTTCAGTGCAGTTGTTGACTATCATGATAAATTCCCTTTCTGGGGTGAGTAAGTGTGTGTGTGTATGAGAGAGAGAGAGAGAGAGAGAGAGAGAGAGAGAGAGAGAGAGAGAGAGAGAGAGAGAGAGAGAGAGAGAGAGAGAGAGAGAGAGAGAGAGAGAGAGAGAGAGAGAGAGATCTCCCTTGTCTTTGACACTCTCTGATACTAGGGAGCCACATGCCTGGAGCTTGGCTTACTCTTTCATTGTGTTGTGTGTCCTTTTCCTTCTTTCCCTCCCACCCTCCCTCCCTCTGTCCATCTTTCTTTCTTTGTAAAAGAGCTTGTTTTCTTCCTTCACCCTTCCCAGGTACCATGAAGGGAGTTCGTGGTCTGCCATCTTACCCCACTCACTTCTCTCAAGGACAGAGTTGATATGAAAACTCACTGTGTGTTGAAGATTGTCATTTAAATAAGAGAAGTATTGGGAGGCAGAGGCAGGTGGATTTCTGCATTCGAGGCCAGCCTGGTCTACAGAGTGAGTTCCAGGACAGCCAGGGCTACACAGAGAAACCCTGTCTTGAAAAACCAAAATAAATAAATAAATAAATAAATAATAAATATAAATAAATAAATAGAAAAATAAGAGAAGTGTTGAGCTTAGGCTGTATCATGCACTGTTACTCCATATTGAATAAAAGTATCAAGGCTATTCATTGCCCTAAGAGACTCCATTTTACAAGGGACTCTTTGATTCCATTTTGAGTGCAAACACAGTCATGGTGACTTTTCTCCTTGGCAGTTACATAACATCATCTGTTTTAGTTTTTGCTGTAATCAAACACAAAAAACAACTTGGAGAGGAAAGGGTTTCTTTCACTCTTGGAGAGCTTTCTCAGAAAAGGGAGTGCTGCCTTTGTAGGTGATCTTCACCATGGTTGTGCTTTGTGTCTATTGAGTTTTGACTTTCAGGGAGAATTGTCAACTGGATTCTGGGACATGTGGACCTTTCTTTTTCTTTTCCTTGATAATGTTCTTCCTTTTTTTAAGTTCCATCTCATAAACCTCAGGAAGCTTTCTAAATGATTCTGTTTGAGGAGGCAGAAAGGAACCTTGGGAAGAGGAAGCTTAGGCCCTCCATTTCTGCAGGATAACCTGATAGGCTGGGAAAAAGGCCAGTCACAGCTTCTCAAACAAGTGAGAAATGCTGGAACTCGGTTTTACAGTGTTGATAACATATTCTAAACAGAGAACTCTAACAAAGAGAGTTGATGCTAATTAAGTGTAGTATGGAGTTAGGGTGTTTAAGGTCCTGGGCTTATCATTTCTCTTCAGCAGTCTGTGACTTCCTAAGTGCTTGGTACTGATGAACCTCATTTGTTTCATGACATGGTCACCACTCAGACCCTCAAGAGTCTACATCTCTGACACTAGCATTAGAAACTCTTCAGGTCTTGATTTGCTTTGGGCTGGGATCTCTGGCTGCTGTGGTAAGGCCAGAGACAAGGAGGTCATCAGAGCATCTCGGGGCTGTGCTGATGGCAATGGAGATTAAAAGTAAAGTCAGGGGACATCCAGAGACTTGTCAATCACTAGACCACACTGTGCTGGCTTTGCAGAGGAAGGGGGAGATGTGCAACCTGCCTGTTTCTCCACTGTTCAGGGTAAGCAGAGGTCATACAGAGGCCCACCTGCTGAAACTCCACTCTGTGCAGGAAGGGAAAGCAGCCATACCTCGCTGCCCTGTCACATGGGTAGATTGTAAAGACCTACAAGCCCTCTTGCCACCATTACCATTCCACAGGGCAAAGACAGAGGGGGTTCTCCCAGAGTCCAGCCCCCAGTGGGAACCACTACAATGTGCAGTGGATAGATGAGAGAGAAAGAGAAGCAGAACAGTTTAAGCATTGTGTGGAGTGAGATGGAACTGGGGACATGAGGGAGAAGAGGAATAGCCTGTTAGGAAAGCCAGCCCTGAGGCCATGGTAAAATCTCACCAGTGTAGCTGCTGAGGTCATGTCTGGGTCCATGGTCATACAGCAGCAAGGGTGAGTGACAGTGTCCATAGTTCATTTTACCACTAGGGACCATGGGGTCATTTCTGGTCTGGGCAGTCACCTAGGATCGTGTGGATGTCTAGTGGTTGTGCAGAACTGGCTATGCCCCTCACTGGCTGTAGCTCTCTGGGGAGCTGGCCTTAGGATTCACTAGGGGAACACAGTGGAACAGGCTCTCGAGGCATGTCCAGGTAAGCCCACCCCAAGGGGATGAGAGAGCAAACACCTCCTGAATTGTGCGGCCTAGCCAGAGCAGTGCTGGAGAGCTTGCCCTGGTGGTGCAGATAAGGGAGACCCAGTGGGTTGACCAGCTAAGCTACCACCAAGGCCCAGATCTAGGGCTTTGAATTGGCCCGCCCCCAAATCTACATCATCTGTGAATTGTTCCAGTGCTTAAAAGTGTCTGTCCTGCTGATCCAAAGCCTCAGGATCTCCATCACATGCTCCAGATCAATGACTCATTGCAATGAATGTTAGCAAATAAAGATGTGTGAACAGTGGGGAATACTGTTCGACACACTGCGACACACCTCAGCTTCCACCACGAGATGTTTTCTATGCTCTGTTTCATTTTGTTTATTTTGTTTGGAAGGGGAGATGGCAAGGGCACAGATTGACTATAAAGAAGGCAGAGATGAGTAGGCCTGGGATGGGTGATATGAAATAAAGAATCAATAAAAGGTTTCTTTTTTTTTAAAAAAAGTAACAATAATCAGACTCAGTGATCCATTCAAAGAGTTGAATGTATAGAATAAAATATATGAACAATTAAAAAAAATCAAGAAAATCTTCAGTGTCATATTTTCTGAATTTTTCATTTTCTTTCTTTGTTTTGTTATTTTCGATTTTATAACATGGGGGAACTTGCAGCCTCTAAAACATCTCAGCAAATCCATATTGAACCCTAACTTTCACTTTTATAATGCTATGCCCCATATGGATATGTGTACCTTCTGCAAGGGAACCCTTATAATTGATGCAGAACACAACCAGGCACCAAATTCTCTGCACAAAGGAGATTTATTACCCTACATGGAAAATATGAGCCCAGGGAGGGAGAGGAGATGCCTCCGGGCTGGACAAAGACAGACAGAAGATTCCTCTGCAGAAGTGGTTTTCAAGCAGAAAAGAAGGACGTCTGTGTTAGGATGAATTGGTATGTTTTGATTGGACAGGTTAGCCAGACAAATAATGAATTTTCATTGCTGGATCTTGGGGTTTTTTTATTGCTGGATCTTGGAGTGAGTCAGTGGCCAGATAAGCGAATGGACTTTGGAGGCAAGCTTTAGGAATGCAATCTAATGGTTTAGCAAGGGAGAGGGATGGGGAAAGGGCAAACCAGGCAGCGCCATGTTTGCTGTGTTCAGGGCTGTTAGCGAGCCCTTTAGCTACTTCAGGCCTATCACCAGATTTGAGGCAAAATCTACTTACAATATCCATATCATTTATTTTCTATTCATTTTTCTGAAGAGTTTGGGCTATGGCTAACAGTAAATGCTGCTTTCCGTTTCCTCCCTCTTCTCTTAACCTGTCCATCACCTCTTCCTCCCTCCTTGAAGAAAAAAATGTTTCTCTTGTCCCATACTGAGCCTTGTCTCACAGATGTCTTCTTACAGCTTCAGATAACCTTCAGTCTCATTCCAGTCTGAACAGAAGCTGTCCTCAGCAGTCCTACATGTATCTCACTTAATTGCGAGCTGGTATGGATTTTGGGGGATACCTGGGGCCCTCATTGGAACAGGAAGGCATGCCTTAAAGGCTGTACGCCTTGTCTCTAGTCCCTCTAGTCTCTGTTTTCTGCCTGCCATTAGTTAAAGAACTCTTCTGCTGCACATCCTGCCACCATGATGGTCAGCTTTAGCGTCTGGCACCAAGCAACTCCTGACAGAAACCTCTGAAATTGTGAGCTGGTCCACAGAAAGTGGAAGCCTTCAGCATTGGAGTCTGACATTCTTCATGGGGCATCCATCAAAGAATAGGACATGGAAGCAACACTCGAGGCTTAGAGCTGCCGTCTGCTTATCCGACCAGTGAGACGAAGCTGACAAGCCCTGATTGCAGACATAAGGGAACTGTAGAAAAGGAGTGTGAGGCTGTGGGGTGCAAAGCAAGCCCTGGGTGTGTAAAGTCTTGAGTGAATGGACATACGCTGTTGACATGTCCAGCCATGTCAAGGACCCTAAACTCAGACTCACAGAAAAACGACAAAGCTTGACACTCCTGAGGTGAGGCTTAGAGGGATAGCACGATCTTCTGCTTGTCCATGTGCACATGTTGATAGTATGTGAAAACAAATTCAACCACTGCTTTCTTCCCTGGGAAATTGATGGCCTGAAGATTGCCCCCCTATTGAAAGTGTTCCTCCTGGGATTTGCTAACCCTGCTCCTTTTTCATCTGTATACAACAAGGCTACCTTTTTGTTTATCTGTGTGAAATAATACCACCTCCTTGCTCAGCTGTATGCAATGACTGTGTATCACTGTCCAACTGTATATAATAAACATGCAGGGTCTCTGGGAGGGGGTACTTTGATTTCTCTATTAAGGAGCCTAGTCTACTTGATCCCAGCCATTTCAGTGTATCTGTCCATGTGACTATCCTTTCTTCATTCCATTGTCACCTCAGTAAGGCTAAGTTTCTGGAGCCATGCAAGGGTATGATATGGGGCTTAAAGGCAAAACGTGTTAAAGTGTTAATTACTGTGGTTTAGTTGTGGTTTGAATCTCCTCCCCAGAACGTGTTGGAAGGTTGATCTCAGTGTGGCAATGTGGAAGGTAGTGGAGTTTTATGAGATGGGACATAGAGAGAACTCATGTCTCGAGAGGAGCCATCCTCAGAGAGATCATGGTAGCTCTCATGGGAGCTTAAATCATTTTATTTTTGTAGGAGTGAGCTGGGCCCCTGAATCATCAGAGATTTTAAGTGTGACCTCTTTTCTAAATGTACTCGGCTATATAGCTTGCCCTGGTAAGTATCATTAGGCCCCTAAAAGTCAATCCATCAGGGCCACCCATATTGGACTGTGAACCTCCAGAAATATAAACTAAATAAAATATATTTTCTTTACAGTTACCTTGCCTCAGAAAGTCCATTAGAGAGCCAAAGAGTGTGACTAAGGCATCAATTTCTTCCATTTATCAGAAATAGCAAAGGTAGTTAGAGCCATTCATTAATTAAGTAGTTAAGTTAGTTCATAGCTTAGCCAGCTGTACTGAGCCTTTGTAATGACTATTGCCACAAGGCCATGTCAACAAGGGAAAACTTGGATCCCTAAAATAACAAAGACAGTGAAAGCAAAGTGAAATGAAGAACAACAGCTACCACCAGAGAGGCAGACTTGGAGATTTGAAATATTGAACTACGATTACTTTTTATGATGCTCTTTTTGTACATAGACTTCATTATAAAAAAACAAACAAACTTGCAAAAAACAAACCAGTACACCAAAATTAATCTTACTTAAAGTCTTAAGGAATTTGTAAACAATTATAACTGGCATTTGAAATGGAAACAGTGAATATTAAATCATAAACTTTCTGTTATTTTATGCACTTATCCATGACTCAAAACAAAACAAAACAAAATCCAGTATTAGATTAGAACTAGAAAAGCAATTACCTTGATAGACTCTTTATTGTTGCTTTGTTCTTTATAGTAAATAATTAGAACCAACCTAGCTGTCCATCATTAGACAAATTGACAATGAAAATTATGTATATGAATATTCAATATATAGATGAATACTACTCAGCTTTAAAGAAAAAATAAATTAACAATTGCAGGAAAATAGATGGTCTTAAAATGCATAATGTTAAGTGAGGTCATGACAACTTTATGTTTCCCCTCATATGACAGATGCATATATAGACTCAGTACAGGCTAGGCAGATGGCACAGTCAGGAAATTGGATGCTATTCAAGTATGAAGACTTGAGTTTAGACCCTTAATACCTATGCAAAACGCTGGCTGAAGTGCCACATATCTGTAATCCCACCAAAGAGCATACAGAGATAGGTAGATCATTGACAATAGCTGTTTGTTAGCCTAGCAGAATCAGGTTCAGTGGGAGACCCTGGATCATAAAATAACATCGTGAATGACTAAGAAGGGCATCTGACACTAACTTGGAGCATCATTCCCTTCCCCCTAATACATACATATGTATACACACACACACACACACACACACACACACACACACATACACACACGAATCATTGCTAAGTAAGTGCAAATTGATCATGATCATAGTAATATGAGTTACTGTGGAATCCCCAGGAGCCTCCAAATGCCATTGCTGATTTCACCTGCTGGCAATTAATAATAAATCTCTAATGGCAAGCCAGGCACAACTCCAAAAGTGGAGGAATGGGTCAAACAGACGGTACATACAGTTCCTCAAAAAGTCTATTTTAAAACACCCTCCCTAAGATGATGCGCTTAGCCCTAGAGTGACTTGATGTGCCAGGGTGGGGGCATACCCAGGGTGGCTCCAACCCACTCAGAGAAGGGGAGGAAGGGAGGAAGGATTGTAAAGAGGAGGTGACTTGACTTAAAAAAGTGAATCAATAAACTATTTAATTAATTTTAAAAAGCACACTTCCTAGAGTTCATCTGCTTTTCTATAGCTGCTCATGTGCCTGCAATTAAGGTAAGGGAATGGAAAGGACATTCAATCTTATGAGAAGAAAGTCAGGGCTTCATGCATTCAAATATCAGGAATCACATGCTTGGACCAGACTGTATCTCTGAGAATAAGACTTTTTCTTTCATGTACTTTTTCTCTTTCTTTCTTCACTATACAACACAACTCAGAAAAGTAATTTGTGTCTCACTTAAAATACCAGTCATATTGACACTGCACAGGCCTGTGAGCAGAGAAGGCCCCTAGGCTCACACCCCAAAGGCAGCAAAGCATTCCTTTCATTACAGGTCTCACATACACATGATCATTTTGAGCAAGGGGGATTTGAAGAAAACCCCAAAGACTTGGTTTGAAATGTATGCATCTGTCTGTCAATGTTCCCACTGAGATGGAATAAACAAGAGAAATGAATCTAAGACAAAGGCATCAAAAATTGGACAGGTAGTAACCAGAATGATGATTCTGAAGGAGTCATGGCAAGGTAATGGTTCAGATGACAAGAGGCATTGAAGATGTGTTTCTGATGATATGGCTAACAGCAAATTCATGCTACACATCCTTAAGGTATATGAAATGTTAAATAGAATCAATTCTGGAAGAAGAAAAGTACCCAAAAATAAAGCTCACAGATTCAAGATTCATAAGTGGGGAGTCTTGACTTCTGTCCATACCTTTTCCAGCACTCTGAAAGGTGATATTGATGAATATCCACCTGACTGCAGTCCAGAGAATTAAATATAGCTTTTGTAATGATGAGAAACGTGGTCCCTCAGAATCACAGTTTTAGGCTTTGGCATCTCTGTGACTTTTCTTCCACATCATTTAGATTTGTCAGTGTGAGAGTCAGAGCTTCTGCAATGCCAGGAAGGTTCCTGGCCTCTCAGTGTCAGAAGGCCATGACGTCACTTCTTTCCAAGCAGGGAGTTTGGCAAGTATAAGATGGGCCTCACAGGCTCACCTGTTTGACCTTCAGCAAGTGGCACTGTTTTAGGAGACTTCGGAGTCTCTGAGATGTGTGGCCAGATGGCAGATGTGGGTCCGTGGGGTCAGGAGTGGAGGATTACACTTGCCTCTGCCTCTGCCCTGAGCCCTCTGCTTCCCAGTCTGCAAAGATCTGAGAAGGTTCTGTCACATGTCCTTGCCACCATGAACCTCATCATGCCACAGTGGACTACAACTGTAAGCCAGGGCAGATCCTTCCTCCTGAGAGCTATTTCTGTTCAGAATTTTCCCACAAGAAAGAGAAATGTAACTAATATATTGGCCAAAGAGATTAAGTCACAGTGATCTCAAATTAATTTTTAAACTGAAAACAGGTTAATTTTCCTAACCAAAAGCCTTTCTTCAGCCAGCCACCTCTGGCACTAAGCTTATGAGGACAAATGGCATAACATTTAACATTCAGGTCATGCTGTTCCAGAAAAGCTTGCTTACTAATGCTCCTCATAACACAAGGAAATGCCTTCCCCAGTGTCAACTAGGAGAGGGATGCTATAGGACCTGAGATATTATCTCAAAAATTTTTAAAAAGCAATTTTTATTTGATGATAAGAATTGTCACATATTTTTCTGTTCTCTGCATCATTGTATAGCATTTCTCCCAAGTGAATATAAATTTTCTTCTTTTCTTTTGTCTAGTTTTTTAGACTTTTGAGACAGAGTCTTATTATATACCTCTGAGTAGCCTGGTAATGGCTATGTAAACCAGGGTGGCCACAAACAGGCAGTGATTTTGTTTCTGCCTCCTATGTGCCAGGATCATAAGTGAATGCCACCATTCTTGGCTAAAATTTGCTATTAAATGGCAGCTTTGAAAAAAAAAACTATGTGGTAGACTGCAGAGATGGCTCGGCAGTTAAAATCACTAGCTGCTATTCTACAAGACACAGGTTTGATACCCAGCATCCATGTGGTGGCTCACAACCATCTGTAACTCCAGTTTTAGGGGAATCTGATGCCCTCTTCTGGCCCTTGCAGCCATTAAGTAAGTACAAAATACAGAAAATAAATGCAGGCAAAAAACTCTCTTGCATAAAATAATTAAACATTCTTACAAATCCACTTATAGCTTATCTTTTACTTCCACCCTTCTCCACCCCTTTTCTTTTACACTTTCAATCTCCTAACACTATATAAGAGAGAAAAAAGGGATATAGAGGAAAGAGATCCTTGAATAAAGTCAGGAGTCAGAAAGGAGGCAACATTATTGTTAGACTACACCTTGCTGACTAGGGACATTGAGTTCCTTGGACCAAGTTTGACCTTGGCTTTCAGATATCTAATTTCTTCTTGTCTCTTCTTTGTGGATGACAATGTAACAAACCACGACCAACAACCAACAACCCCCCGCCTCCGGAATGACCTACAACCACCCATTCTGGTTCTTAGGACCATTTATATACCCTCTGAAGTTCTCAGAATTTCAAACTTCACACAACTACAGAAATTATTTGCAGCCGGCAAAGCCACAGCTTTGCTAGAGCACAGGGCAAATCACAGTCAGCTGCTGTGCACTCTGAAGCAGCCCCGCCTCCCACACCTGGGATTAAAGTAAAAGTCCATTCGTATAATGTTTCTCTGGTTTTTTTTTTTTTAAAGAAACCAAGATTTCAAAATTCTCACTATATCCACTAGAGGTTTTTGTAACAAAATCACATGAAGCCATATAGATACTTGTGGAGGTCACAAATACGACAAAAGCAAAGATTTCTAAACATTCCACAAACAACAACTAATTAAAAATTGGACATGTGATGACTCCAAGGTATTCCTGGCAGTGCTCACTTGGGTTGTGTCATATGACTTCGTAGCAGCATTTGTCCAAGCACACTGTTGTTCCATGCAACACAACAAACACTGACTGAAAGAAATATCTAGGCTCAGATTCAAGACTACTATGTTATGGCTGGAATTGCTTTTACTGTAAAAAGTTTTATGTTCATATAAAATTAGTGACATCATTAGGGGAAATAAAGATTTCAAATATTTTCCTACTTTCTCCAAAGTGTAACCATCAAGTTTGTATATATTTACATTTTTTGTAGAATGTTTAATTTTTAAAAATGCTACTTCAGTTGCTTACTTGAGTTTCATTAAGAAAAGAAATTATTATGTGGAATTAGTCCTAAGATTAGGAAAGACTTTCCAGCATCTTATAAGGTGGTTCTAAATCTCTTTCTACCATTTGTATTGCCATTTTATACAAAGCAGACTTTCACTATTGATGACTATAAAATAAATTACTGGTGAACTGTGAAAATATATTTAAGGTCTTTGAATCCAATAGTATCAAGTATTCAGCCAAGATTTAATTCTCTATGTAAAAATTAAAAAGCACATCTGACTCATCTACTGCACATACTTGCTTTCATTTTAATAAATGGTAAGAGTATGTGTATGCAAAGCCATATTTAAATAACTATAACTTATACAAATGTTTGATGCATATGTATATAATATGTAAAGGATATATTTTATATATGCATATACCTGAGATAACATCAAATTGTTTTGGGCAAAAAGAAGTTAAAAGTGGAAAAAATTTAAGAAGCTCTCTGTTAGGGTATGGAAATATCTCCTGTGCACACTGCTTGCTATAATTAATATTGTGGAAATGGCTATAGTATTAAAAATGGTCTATGGATTCAGCACAATTCTCATCAAAATTCTCTAGGTATTCCTTGCAGACCTTGAATAAACAATCCTAAAATTCATATGTAAGCACACAACACCCTCTAATAGCCAAAGCAGTCCTGGCGGAAATAACAGGCTAGAGGCCCTACAGTATGTGACCTCAAATTATCCCACAAGCCCGAGTGATAAAGACAGGCTGGTACTACACTACAAATAAGCATTAAATGAATAAAGGAAAATACAACAGAGTAAATAGAAAATAGAATAGTATGCTACAGAAATAACCTCTTACATTACAACTTCTTAGTTTTTGACAAGTGAGTCAAAAATATACATCGGAAGCCGGGCAGTGGTGGCGCATGCCTTTAATCCCAGCACTTGGGAGGCAGAGGCAGGTGGATTTCTGAGTTCGAGACCAGTCTGGTCTTCAGAGTGAGTTCTAGGACAGCCAGGACTGTACAGAGAAACCCTGTCTTGAAAAACCAATATATATGTATATGTATATGTATATGTATATGTATATGTATATGTATATGTATATGTATATGTATGTGTATATATATATGTGTGTGTGTGTGTGTGTGTGTGTGTGTGTATTTGGAAAAAGGACAACCTCTTCAACAAAAAATCTGGATATCCACTTCTGGAAGAATGAAACTCTCCCCCTGCATAAAAGTCAACTCAACATCAAAGACTTTAATGTTAACATTTCAAACTACTCAAGGAAAACACATATAACACTTTTCAAGATACAGGCCTGAGGAACAAGTTTCAGAAAAAGAATCTAATAGCAAAGAAAATAACCCCAAGAACTGACAAATAAGATCATAAAAAAATTTAATGTTTCTGAATGCCAAAAGAACTATTCTCTGGAGTGAAGAGAGAGCTAACAGAATAAGAGAAAATACCTGTCAACTACGTATCAGGCAATATGGAGTTAATCATATTACATAGAAAGTTTTAAGAATTAAACAGCCAAACCTAAATCATCTAGTCATTAAGTGGGATAATTAACTGCAAAGATAGTTCTCAAAAAAGAAACACGAATAGCCAGTAAATATTTTTAAAAGTATTTAATATTATTAACCATATGGAAAAAAGCAAATTTAAACTACTTTGAGATTCAATCTCAGATATGTATAGCATAACAGATAGTATGAAGAGGGAAGGAGAATAATGAGGTAGGAATGGTTAAAAGGTTTGGGTAGAAGGGCAAGGTGAAGAAGGGGTATGGGAGGGGTAGTTAACATTACTGTCCTTTGAAAAAGCTGTATGGAAACCTAGCATTGTAGAATCTAGGTTCCAAAACCATATACGTATATTAAAAGTTTCTTTTTTTTATTAGGTATTTTCTTTATTTATATGTAAATTTCTCCTTTCCCAGTTTTCCCTCCAAAAAACAAAGAAACGAACAAAAACAACAAAAACAAACCCCTGTTGCCTCCCCCCTCCCCATGCCTGCCACCCTACTCTCTCCCACTTATTGGCCCTGGCATTCCCCTACACTGGGGCACAGAACCTTCACAGGGCCAAGGTCCTCTCCTCCTATTGATGATCGAATTTGCAATCCTCTACTATACACATGCTGCCAGAACAATCAGACCCACCATGTGCAGTCCTTGGTTGGTGGTTGAGACCCTGGGAGCTCTGAGGGTACTACTTAGTTCATATTGTTGTTCATCCTAAGGGGCTGCAAACCCCTCAGCTCCATAGGTCCTTTCTCTAAAAAGAGTTTCAATCCAGTTACCCTGCACAGGATGATAATGCTTCTCCCAAATGTCCCTTCATCCACCCAGAAGTGCTTTTGGTCAGTATTTTTATAACACCCACAGAGGAAACATAAACGTCTTTTACTTCTAGGCCCAATATTTTTAGATTTCATAGATCACAACTTTGCTTTCTATGTTTGGTTTATTGTCCTAAAGATAATATCCACCCAAGTTCATTAGTTCATTGTGTTGTCAGGAATGACTATAGTAATGTCTCTAAAGCTATATCCCACTTCATGCCAGCAAGGCACTGGAGATGACCTAATGAGAAAATGAAGAAAATAATAAAGTATCAGAAGAAAGTAACAGGAGTTTCTTGAATGTCAATCTATTTCCTATAAGTGACAGGAAGCACTGATTGCCATGGAAGTCAAATTTGCAGCAAAGACAATGGTGTGGAGGCAGACTGTCTTCCAAACGTTCCCTTCATTTCCTGTATTCAGAAAATGAAAGAAAAGTGAGCCAGTTCAGTGAGGAAAGCTGGGTTCCATTGACAAAATCAGCCCTGCAGGACACTCTGGTGATGAATATGCATTAGCCTATCACACTGAGGATGTTAATTATTTCAACACTGGGTGAACAACGACAACTTGAAATTCATATCCTAGCCAGTAAGTCATACATATTAACAAAGGTAAATTTAGAACTGATTTGAATATTTCCAATTGTTTGGCTTCTAAGTAACTTTTGAACAGTTGGCTTGTGTAGGACTGAACGATCAAGAAGAGACGAACAAGATTTTCGTAGAGAAATTTCTCTTCGGTGGATATACTCAACAGACTCATTTCAGCACTCAGTGGTCTTGAAAGGAGGAGACATGTGAAGGCTTTTCGTTGCACAGTAACATGAATTATTTCAACTCAGATTACTTTTTGAAGGCTGAAGACATGGCTGGGCAGTTAAGATCACTTAACCGCTCTTGCAGAGGACCAACCTAAGTTCTATTCCTACCATCCATGTGAAGGCTCACAACCATCTATAACTCCAGTTCCAGGGAATGTGATGCATCTTCTGACCTCCACAAGCTCCTGTATACACTAAGTATATATGCATCTGCTCCAGCAAATACACACACACACATGCACACGCGCGCACACACACACACACACACACACACACACACACACACACAAAATGAGTTGTGTAGAGTAGGCTTTGCAAAGGTTTAAAGATGTCATTATGTGTTCTTACCCTAGAATGATTTGCACAACTCTCAGGAACTCAATGACAACTTTCTCTGCCTTTGGGATATCAACAAAGGTCCATGCCACCAGCAGCTCTGATCATCCCCAGCAAGCTAGTCCCTGAGCTTAATCCCTAGGGACAATGGACCTTGGTTTGCATCTTAAGTAGGATACTGGAAGTTTAGCCTTTGCTATGGAGTGTCAAGATTCATTCTAATCAGAGAAATGCTGTTTCCCTCTTGCACCAAGAATCCTATGTCTGCTCAAGCTATAAGCCTGTGTCTTTACCTGCCACAGTGGAAATCAGTACCAATCTTAAAGTAAAAATGGTTTGGGTCCCTCTCCTTCCCTGCAAAAGGAATGCCGTTCAAGAATGTCAAGAATGTTAATGAAACTGCCTTCTTCCTAGTTTCTCACCCTGGCTACACTTCTAACTTGAAACCAGGAGCTGGACATGGCAGTTAAGAGCACTTGTTGCTCTTGCAGAGGATCTGGGTTCAGTTTCCGGCACCCACATGATGACTTACAACAGTCTGCTACCTCCAGTCCCAGAGGGATTCAATATTCTCTTCTAAACTCCTTAGGCACTGCACAATACATATATGCAGTCAAATGCTTTTTATATTAAAGTATAAATAAATAAATTTCTTTAAAAAGAAGAAATGCAAAACCACAGAGGAAAGCAGAATCACTGAGCAGCTACATGTTCTAGAAAGAAGCTGGGGAAGAAGTGGTAACAGAGCCACAGTAAATCCAAGCTCCTGTTTTTAACATTTTTAAGGCATACAAGCAGGTCTCAGGTATTGCTTGGATATGGTAAATAGAGCCCCGGAGTCCTAGGGAGAGATGAGTCCTGCTGCCTAGGGACCGTCCAGGTACTTCAGTCAGGAGCAGACTCTGAGATCTGGCATGGCCAACTCTGGCTCTGACCATTTACTAGTCCATAAGATACCCCTCAGACTTGGTTATAAAAACCCTTGAATTGGCTCCATCAAGAACAAAGAGAAAGATTGGGAAAAGATTCCTAGACTGGTAATACTGACCTGTGGTCCAAGCTATTCAAGAAGTTGAGGAATGAGGATTGTAAGTTCAAGGCCAGCCCCAGGAATTCAGTGAGACTCTGACAGAAAACAAAAGCAAAACCAAAAAACTAGAAGAAGATCTGAGTGTATGGCTTAGTGGTGGGGTAATTGCATAGCATGTGGGAGACTTGAGGTTCAGCCCTCCATAGGGCAAAACAATGCAAACAAATCAAAACAAAATCCCCACAGAGCAGATCCATTCAGAATGAAACTGGCTCTATTGGGAGCCACAATAATACTCAGTGTTGAAGTGAGAACAGTGTCAGGGCCCTGCTCCTGCAAACTGCTGTCCTGGATTACTGCATTCTCCAAACAGCGGTCTAGGTAAAATTCTTTTATCAGGATGCTAAGAGCCTTTGCTGAGCCTACGGTTCTTTAAATAATGTGCTCTCTATAAAATGTAAGACCAAAAGAATATGTAATTAGGCATCAGTGAGTATGATCCTGGAAGAAAAGACAAGTAATGGCTGAAGTGGGCACTCAACATGAGTGAAGCAGTCATCACTGAGAAGTCTTAAAGTAACTGTTTATGTTTCCTAACCTCACACTCTTGGCCTCCAGTCTGGAATAGGTAATGATACATTTTCATTGAAGAAGAATATTAAATGATCAACTTTGCACTCATCCCTGGAAACATATTTTGTCCACAGACAGAGGTTCAGGGGTTCCAGCATGAATAGAATAGAATGTTTTCTTAAGTAATTCACTACGTGTGTGTGTGTGTGTGTGTGTGTGTGTGTGTGTGTGTGTGTGTATGTATGTATGTTTTTATTTTTGTATGTATATGTGTATTTATGTATGTATAAAGTTGTTGTACAAAACTATCCTCCAAGTCATACTGCCACCATCTTCAGGAATTTTGCTGGGCCTCCTAGAAAAAGACCATTACTACTCGGCTTGTTGACTGTTGATATTGGTTTCCAAAAGTGAACTTTGGTGGAATCATACCTTAGTTTGTCCTTGGGACCTTAAGAAAAGAGGAAGGGAAGTATTTTAGCAACAGTGGTAGAAGAGACCCAAGAGATTATTTATGGGGAAAACAAAGCCAGAAACAGAAAGACCTTGTCATTAAGAGGAAATTCTGGATACAATTCATTGTCAAAGTTGCTTCCTCATCAACAAGCTTTCATCAGCAGACAGGCTTTTGTGGAATCTATGCCAATGGTCCTCAGAATGTCTCCTGGAAGACACTGGCCACTGAAGGAGGTCCCTGAAGCTGTCATGTAGATAGTCAAGATCAGATCATCAACCAGAGATCTGCTGGGGAGTTGGAAGCTGATCTTGCCCTCTCTCTCTCTCTCTCTGTCTCTCTCTCTCTCTCTGTCTCTCTCTTCTCTCTCTCTCTCAGAGTTTTAGTACTAAAAATGGGAAAAACAATATTGTGATGAATGACGTCAACCGAATCTGGCTGTGCTTTGTATAACTGTTTGAATGAATTATGACAACAAATGAGGAACCTGGTGAGCAACTCTTGCAGCATGCAGGTAAGGTTGTGCTGCAATGAAGGAGGCTTGCAGTGTGAGGACAGCCACGTGCAAGTTGCATTCAGCTCTGAAGGCATCAACAGAAGTTCCTCCGACATAAAAATCTTTCCAAGAGAACTCAAGGCAAGAGCATTAGCAGAACAGAAAGCCTTTGGAGTCTCATCTGGGCTCTACTCCAGATCCTGTGATGTCATGTCTTTCCCTTTCACTTGCTTTACCTACTAGTGCGTCAGTTTCCTTATGTGACACCATGATTGAGACTAGCATTGTAAACAATGTAAATACGAAAGACTTATTTTGGCTCATAGATATCACCACAGCATAAGACGCACCATGTACCAGAGCAGCTCATATCATGGTAACCAGGAGACAGAACAGGGACAAGAAGGTAGCAGCTACACTGTATCCTAGCACAAGTTTCTTTTCCCATTTTTATGACCAAATAAATGATGACAAGCAGCTTTAGGAAAGGTTTATTTGAGGTAAGTCCAGCATGGAGGTGAAGGTATGCCAGTTCACAGCCATGGTGACATCTAGACAGGACAAGAAACAGAAAAAGACAAATCCTGGTCCTAACGTGCTATCCTTATTTTTTCCTTTTCATTCTATCTAGGACCCTAGTCCACAGGCTGCTGCTGCTACTACAATCAGAGTGGAGTTTCCCTCCACAGTGGAAACACTTTGTCATTGCTAGTGGTGCGTCTCCTAGAGAATTCCACAGATCTACTTTCTTCCAGTTAAAAATAATACTTCCTAAAATTTATAAAACCCAAAGAATGTCACCAGCAGGGGACCAATCAGAACATGAGTATGCATGAGACATCTCATATTGAAATGAAAACATCAGTGTCTCAGGTCTTCTTCCCTTCACCTGAGTAAATGCAGGGCTTACCTTTCAGAGCAGTAGATATCCATACTATATGCCATGAGAGTCTTGATGCTGTCTCTCCCCAGTCCCTGGGTCACATGTATGTCTTGTGTTCCTTCTGCTTCCATTAAGGCACAATCCTAAGTCAGAATTGCTGGCTCACCTACCTTTTTTTTTCCTTTTTTCCCTATAAACTCCATGTCCTACTCTCTACACAGCACTTGAAAAATGTTCATTGGATTTATATTACCTTATTCCACACCAGTAAGTTAGCAAATGCGCAATCAATTTGTTTTGTATGGGAGCCTGTCTCAAATTGATTACAAATATTCTTCCAACATAGACTAAGATGAGCAGAGTTTAACCTTGAACAAGAGGTCATCATTTATAAATGCAGTCACTGTTGGGCAAGCCTTTAATCATAGCAAACAAGAGACAGAAGAAGGTGAATTTCTATGAATTGAAACTGAGTCTGGTTTAGATAGGAGAATGCCAGGCCAGCCAGGGCTATATAGAGAGACCTGGTCTCAAAAATACATGCTTATGTAAACAAATAAGTATAAATTAAGTCACAATGGAAGAATCTCAGAATTTTTTTTTTGATATTACCATTCACTTTATAAACTGGACCATTTTCTAAATTATATAAACTAAGATCCCGAAAGACAGAAGGATCATGGTTTATATTGGTAAAAATATAAATCTCAATGCCCTGATTTTCTTCATATCTAAAATGTTTAATAAAGTATAATATATGTAACATCATGTATGTTAAAAGCTTTCATGTAAAACTTGATGAAGTATCTGAAATTTATGGAACAAAAAGAATCAAATAAAGCAAAACCAGAAACCCCAGAATTAGTCCTTCTTGGACCCCAAGCAATCACAAAAGAGAATTCATGTATTTGTTTCATCTGCACAAAGTGTTTTGTCTGTATGTGTGAATGTGCACCACATCTATGCAATGCCTGTGGACATCAGAAAAGGGCATCAGGCCTGGTAGAGGTGGAGTTACAAATGGTTACAAACCTCCATGTTGGTGCTGGGAAATAAACCTAGGTCCTTGGCAAAAAACACCTAGTGCTTGTAAGAGTTGCATTATTCTCCAGACCCCAATTTTATTGTTTTATACATATGTTTCATCAGAGAAAAGTCTTAATACACTAAAATACATTGAGTAATATAGTAGATTGTTATTTAGGCTCAACAACTATGAAACACATGATTTTTTAATGCTTTATATATGGCTTTATAAGAAAAGAAAAGAAAGGAAAGGAGAGGAGAGAAGAGGATAGAAGAAAGGAAAAGGAAAGAAAAACACATTAAACAACAGAGCAGGGATTAGAACGGAGAGTGGACTGAAGTGTTTCTGACTCTGAATCCAGCCTGAGAAAGATGAGTTTTTGAGAACGTTTGAACTTTCAGACCCAGCATTGCACAGTTCCAACTGCTGAGTTTTCTTTCAGTTCCTATTCTCCACAGGCATCCTGCTCCTTTTCCTATTATCAGTTTCTCAGCCCTCTCTCTGAGCATGCCCACATCCAGCCTGCCCTGTCTTTATTTGGATATGCTCCGTACGCAGACACCAGCAGCTCCCCAAAGCAAGTCATGGTTTTCTTTCATTATCCTGTCTCTTCTGTATGTCTGCCTATATGTGCTGAAGAATGACCTAGTTTATTAGGTACCATTTTTTTTTTTTTTAAAAAAAAGCATTATTAGGCACCAAATTTTAAACTCTAGCTCAGGATCTTTATGATAGTTTTATTCCCCTAGAATTCTTTCCTGATTCTTGGTTGTAATTTGCTGAGCTTAGTCCTAATATGCTTGCTATTTTTTTAGACTTAGTGTTTGAGAAGAAATCTTCATCATCTCTTTCAATTATTAGACATTATTTAGAGTATTCACAGACTGAGAATACCCTCCTCACACCATCCTTGTATTGTACTTTTAAAAAATTTATTAATTTACTTTCTATCCTGAGCACAATCTCTCCTACCTCCTCACCTCGCAGTCCTTCCCGCTTTCGTTCCCCCTACCCACTCCTCCCTTTCTCTTCAGAAGGGGGGAGGCTTCCCATGGAGATCAACCAGCCCTGGTCTATCAAGTTGCAGTTAGGTTAGGTTTATCCCCTAAGCTAGTAAAGGCAGCCCGGGAGGAGGAAAGGATCCCAAAAGCAGGCAACAGAGACAAAGACAGCTCCTGCGCCCCCTGTTAGGATTTTCACATGAACACCAACAGTTGCTGGGTGAAATTTCTCATGGCAGTGCTACTCTCATGTCCAGCACATCCTTTAGGCAGGACAAGTTGTAGGTTGACCGTTTTTTGGCTGAGCTGGTGCCCCAATACCTGCATTGGATGCCTTGCCTGTTTCTAGGAGATGGCCTTTTCAGGCTCCATATCTCCCATGGCTAGGGATCTTACCGAGGATCACGCTCATAGAATCCTGGGAGTTTTCATTGCCCTAGGTTTCTAGCTGGTTCCAGTGATGTCCCCCTCACCAGATGCCAGTTGACTCTCTGGCTACTCTCTCCCTCTGACCACCTCCCACCTGATCTCTCCCCTTTTATCCCCACCCCATTCCCATATAGTCTCTTACCTTTGCCCTGTCCCATCCTCCCATGAAGTCTATTCTTTAAATCTCACTGAGATTCATTTGTCCCCATTTGAGACCTCCTTGTCAGTTAGCTTTTCTGGGCCTGCAGATTGTGGCATGGCTATCCTTTATTTTACATCTAATATCTACTTATAAGTGAGTGCATACCATGTTTGTCTTTCTGAGTCTTTGTTACCTCACTCAGGATGATCTTTTCTAGTTCCATCCATTTGCCTACAAATTTCATTATGCTATTGTTTTAAGTAGGTAGCTGAGTAATGCTCCTTTGGGTAAATATGCCACATTTTCCTTATCCATTCTTTGGTTGAGGAACATCTAGGTTGTTTCCAGTAGTTTCTGGCTATTACAAATAAAACTGCTATGAACATAGTTGAGGAAGTGTCCTTGTTGTATAGGCAGAGAATCCTTTGGGTGTAAGTCTAAGAGTGGTATAGCTCAGTCCTGAGGTAAATTTAGTCACAATTTTCTGAGAAATTGCCAAATTGATTTTAAAAGTGGCTGTACAAGTTTCTACTCCCACCAGGGATGGAGACATATTTCACTTGCTCCACTTCCTGGCCAGCAGGAGCTGTAACTGGAATTTTTGAACTTCTAATGAGTTTAAGATGAAATCTCAGCATCATTTTGGTTTGCATTTCCCTGATGGCTAAGGATGTTGAGCATTTTTTTAAGTGCTTCTCAGCCATTAGAGATTTCTCTGTCAATGATTCTCTGTTTAAAAATGCACCCCACTTTTAATTTGGTCTGTTGATGTGCAGTTTCTTGAGTTCTTTATATACTTTGGATACCAGCCCTCCTCTGGGAGTAGGGTTGGGGACCATCTTTCCCATTATGTAGAGTGCTTTTTGTTCCTTAGCCTTACAGAAGCTTATAGAAAGCTTCACTTTCATGAGGTCCCATTATTAATTCTTCATCTTAGTGACAGTGTGATTGGCGTTCTGTTCAGTAAGCTGTGTCCTGTACAGTGAATTCAAGGCAGTGCCCTACTTTCTCTTCTCTCTTCTCTTCTCTTCTCTTCTCTTCTCTTCTCTTCTCTTCTCTTCTCTTCTCTTCTCTTTAGTGTATCTGGTTTTACATTGAGTCTTTGATCCACTTCAACTTGAGATTTTTTTGCAGGGTGATAGATAGGAATCTATTTGCCTTCTTCTACATGGAGATATCCAACACCATTTTTTGAAGATGCTTTCTTTTCTCCATTGTATAATTTTGGCTTCTTTGTCAAAAATCAAGTGCCAATAGGTTTGTGGATTGACTTCTGGGTCTTTGATTCTATTCCATTGTTTAACCTGTCTGTTTTTATGCTAATACCATCTGGTTTTTAGTACTATCACTCCATAATACAGCCTGAATTCAGGCTTGGTGATACCTCCAGAAGTTTTTACTGTTCCTGATTATTTTATGTTTTTTGTTCTTCATATGGAAGAGTTGAGTATTATTTTTTCAAGTTCTGTAAAGAATTTAGTTGGAATTTCGATGGGATTTGCATTGAATCTGTACATTTCTTTCAGTAAAATGTCCATTTTAACTATGGTAATCTGACTGATCCATGACAATGGGAGATTTTTCCATCTTCAGATATCTTCTTTAATTTCTCTCTGAGAGACTTGAAGTTCTTGTCATACAGGTATTACACTTGTTTGGTTAGAGTTACACCAAGATATTTTGTATTATTTGTGGCTATTGTGAAGAGTATTGTTTCCCTAATTTCTTTCTCAGCCCATTTATCTTTTGTATATAGGGGACCTATTGATTTTTTTATTTTTTGTTAATTTTGTATCCAGCTACTTTGCTGAAAGT
This sequence comes from Mastomys coucha, assembly GCF_008632895.1. Lineage (NCBI taxonomy): Eukaryota > Metazoa > Chordata > Mammalia > Rodentia > Muridae > Mastomys > Mastomys coucha. Next base: position 31,254,296 of record NW_022196904.1, read on the forward strand.
GTTTATCAGCTGGAGGAGTTCCCTGGTAGAATTTTTGGGATTGCTTTTTTATACTATCAGATCATCTGCAAATAGCAATACTGTGATTTCTTCCTTTCCAATTTGTATCCCCTTGTTCTCCTTTAGTTGTCTTATTGCTCTAGCTCAAACTTCAAGGAGTATATTGAATAGAGAGAATAGACAGCCTTGTTTTGTCCTTGATTTTAGTGACATTTTGATGTTGGCTATTAGCTTGCTGTATATTGCCTTTATTATGTTTAGATGTATGCCTTGTATCCCTAATTTCACTAATACTTTTTACATGAAGGAATGTTACATTTTGTCAAAGGCTTTTTCAGAATCTGATAAGGTGATCATGTTACTTTTTCTTCCAGTTTGTTCATATGTTGGAATACATTGACAGATTTTTGAATATTGGACTATCCCTGCATCTCTGGGATGAAATATACTTGATCATGGTAGATGATGTTTTTAATGTATTTTTGGATTCAATTTGGAAATATTTTGTTGAGTATTTTTGCATCAATATGCATGAGGGAAACTGGTCTGAAATTTGCTTTCTTTGTTGAGTCTTTGAGTGGGTTTGGTATCAAGGTGACTAGCCTCAAAGAATGAGTTTGGCAATGTTCCTTCTATTTCTACTTTGTGAAACTGTTTGAGCTATTGATATTAGCTCTTCTTTGAAAATCTGGTAAAATTCTGTGTTAAAACCTTGGCTTTTTGGGGGGGGGTTTAGGGAAATTTTAATGACTGGCTTATATTTCCTTAGGGGTTATAGGCTTATTTAGATCATTTATTTGATCTTGATTTAATTTTGGTAACTAGTGTCTTTTGAGAAAATTGTTCATTTCTTTTAGATTTTTCCAATTTTGTGGCATATAGATTTGTGAAGTAAGACCTAATGATTCTTTGTTTCTTAGGTATCTGTTGTTATGTCCCCCTTATTATTTCTGATTTTATTAATTTGGATATTCTCTCTCTGCCTTTTAGATAGCTTGGCTAAGGCTTTGTCTGTCTTATTGATTTTCTCTCAAAGAACCAACTTTTTTTTTCATTGATTCTTTTTCTTGTTCTCTTTGCTTCTACTTTATTTAAACCCTGAGTTCGATTATATCCTCATGTCCATTCCTTTTGGTCATGTTTGCTTCTTTTTGTTTTAGAACTTTCAGATGTGCTGTTGAATTGCTAGCATGATATCTCATGAATTTCTTTATAAGAGCACGTAATGCTATGTTCTTTCCTCTTAACATTGCTTTCATTGTGTCCCATAGGTTTGGGTATTTTGCGCATTTGTTTTTATTGAGTTCTTATAGGAAGTTTTGAATTTCTTTATTTCCTTCCAGTGGTTATTCAGTAGAGAGTTGTGCACTTTCCATGAGTTTGTAGGATTTTTGTTGTTTCTGTGGCTGCTGAAGTCAAACTTTAATCCATGGTGGTCTGATAAGATACAAGGGGTTGTTTACATTTTCTTGTATCTGTTGAGACTTTCTCACCATGGAGAAGAGTACATGAGGTTCTGAGAGGGTGTATCTTTTTCTGTTTGTGTGAAAGGTTCTGTAGATATCTGCTAGGTCCATTTGAGTCCATAATTTCTCTGTTTCATTACTGTTTGAATGACTAGTTCATTGTTGAGATTGGAACTTTCAAGTCTCCCATTATTAATATATGGGGTTCAATTAATGATTTAAATTTTATTAATGTTTCTTTTAGAAATCTGGGTCCCATTGCATTTGGGGCATACATATTTAGGATTGAGTCATCATGTTGGTGATTTTTTTTCCTTTGATGAACATGAAATGTCCTTTCTCATCTCTTTTGATTAATTTTAGTTGAAAGTCTATATTGTTGGATATTAAAACTGGTTATGCCAGCTTGCTTCTTAGATCCATTTTGCTTGGAAAATCTTTTTCTAGCCCTTTACTCTGAGGTAATGTCTATTTTTGATGTTGAGGTATGCTTCTTGTATCCAGCAGAATGATGAATCCTGTTTTCAAATTCAGTTTGTTAGCCTGTATCTTTTTATTGGGGAATCGAGTCTACTGATATTAAGAGAGTAATGGCCAATGATTTTTAATTCCTGTTATTTTGATGGTGGTGGTGAGTGCTACCTATTTATTTCCTGTGTTTTCTCAGGCATAGGTAACCTCTTTTGTTGTAGTTTTCCTTCTAATATCTTCTGTAGGGCTAGATTTGATGATAAATATTGTTTAAATATTTCATTTTGTTACATTATATCTTTTTTCTTCCATGTATGGTGATTGATATTTTGTTGGGTATAATAATCTTTGCTGGCATGTGTTGTCTCTTAGAGTCAGAAAGACATCTATCCAGGACCCTCTGGCTTAAGAGTCCCTGTTAAGAAGTTGGGTATAATTCTGAAAGGTCTGCTTTTATATGTAACTTGGCCTTTTCTACTCGTAGCTTGTAATGCTCTTTCCTTGTTCTGTACATTTAGTGTTTTGATTATTCTGTGACAATATGTTTTGGTATTATGTGACAAAGAGTGGTGGGGGAATTTTCTTCTCTGTATCAATCTATTTGTTATTTTGTAAGCTTCATGTGCATTTATAGGTATCTCTTTAGGTAGGGAATGTTTTCTTCTGTGATTTTATTGAAATTATTTTCTAGACCTTTGAGCTTGGAATGTTTTTTTTTTTTCCATTCCTATTACTCTTAGGTCTTTGCTCTTTTCACAGTGTCCCAGATTTCCTCAATGTTTTGAGTTATGAACTTTTTAGATTTAACATATTTCTTTGATTAATGTATTAATTTCTTCAATCCTATTGTCTACACCAGAGATTCTGTCTTCCATCTCTTATATTCTGTTGGTGATGATTGAGTCTATAGTTCCTGTTTTCTTCTCTAGGTTTTACATCTCCAGGATTCCCTTAATTTGTATTTTTTTATTGCTTCTATTTCCATTTTCAGGCCTTCAACAGTTTTATTCATCTTCACATGTTTGGTGGCATTTTTCTCTATTTCTTTATGGGATTTATTTATTTCCTCTTTATAGAGCTCTATCACTTTCATAAGACTGGATTTAAGGTCGTTTTCTTGTGCTTTAACTCTGTTGGAATATCCAGGGCTTGCTGTGGTAGGATAGCTGGGTTCTGGTAGTGCCATACTGCTCTGGCTAGCTTGATTGTTGTTGATACATTGGCCTCTAGTTATCTGGATTTGGGATCATTATAGACTTTGGTGCTAATTTCTGAGTTTATCTTTGTTAGATGGGTTTTTCTTTTTTGTTGATGTATTTTTCTCTTGGTTTTTGTTTTTTCTCTGCTCTTCTGGACTAAGTGGCCTGGAGTTGTGGTGACAAGCGAGTCTTCAGGTCCAGTAGGGTGTATTTGCTGGTGAATTGGGGGAGTGTATGACCCATATGACCTCTGAGGCTTTGGGTGTCAATGTTGCCTCTGAGGTCCCTACGATTGGCAGAGCCTCTGGGAAATCAGAGGTCTTCTTCTGAATTTGTGGGCTGGAATACAGAGCCCACAGGATAGGAGGTAGTTTGCAAATGTTGAGTTTGTGTTAAGTAAGGAGAGTTGGTGAGCAATGGGCAAGGTCCTATTTACAGACTCTGGTGCTGGTGTGGCCTTCAACAAGCAGCAAGAGTTGTGGGCCAGAATATGGATCCCAGAGGATGGGATGCAGTTTAAGGCTGTTGGGTATACTTTAAGGAGCGTTGGTGGTCAGGGTCTTTCCTGGAGCCCCTCGGACCAGTGTGGCCTTTGGGAAAGCAGCTGGAGTTGTGGGCCCATGTGTGGACTTTTTGAGGCATAGTATCACAAGAAAAGTGGATATAGAGGTCCAAGCATGCTTGCAATCATAGCTTAGGGTTCTGTGGGCATACTATATGTGATCTTCTCAGAAGTGAATGCTACCTTTTTTAGAATTGATTCACTCTGACAGCAATCAGAAGGATCTTAGGGAGTTGCTGAGGTGACCCAACTGTTAATATTTTTTGTTCTTTCAGAGGGCCTATGTTTAATTCCTAGCACCTATGTTGGGCTTCACAACCACCTGTAAATCCTTTTTCAGGGATCAGATGTCCTCTGGTTTCTAGGTACTGAAATGCATATGGTATCTATAAACTCACACACACACATATATACAAAATTAAAATACTAAACACTATTTTTAAAAGAAGTTCTAAGGAAGTCAGAGAAGTACACATTTGACTTGTGAGTGGGCCCATAAATCTATCCACACTGAATTCTTTCCCCAAGACTTTCAGAAATGGAGCTGTGAAGAAAGATTCATTTCTTCCCTGACAAAATCTTTCAACCTATGCTCAGGGTGCTTATGTTGCTTTCCATTAAAGTATAACTACTCTAGCTTTAATCATACAGAGAAAAGCAGAAACTATAGCTTTCATACAGCCAGACAATTGTTAATATAGACAGTATAAGAGTTAGGAGACCCCTCTCTAGAGCTCAGGTTCTTGCTGAGGGACTAGAGAAAAGTCAGGTTATTGGGCGTCCGGTCTCCATCTGGGAATTTAGTTTCCTCTTAAGCAGAACCTAAGCAAGTTTGAAACAAGAGTTTTGTGGTTCAAATCAGGGAGTCTGAATCAAGGAGGACAATAGCTCTCTTCTTCCTTAGCTTAGCCTCATAGAATACAGCATATAACCTTTTTGCCATAACAAAACCAGACCTTTCCAGAGAGCAAAGTCAGCCAGCAATGGACACTGCATGTCAATTCAGTGAAGAGTTTTTCTAAAGATCACAGCTTCTCATGGTGACTGACTCAAGAAATGAGATTTGAAGGGATATTCAGGAGACTGGTTAGCATTGCAGCAGTACTCACAAAAGACATATTAGATAGAGAAGGAGAGACTGCCAGTTGTTTTAACATTTGGTCATCTGCTATTCTTGGCTTCTGTCACAGGGTTCCAAAAGTCAGTGGGGCAAATTCAAATTCAAAGCAAGTGTCAGAAATACCAACTGGTGACTTGAAGATTCCTCCTCTGTTCTCAGTCAGATTCAGTTCTTATTGCCTTCTCTCATGGTGCAGTTGGCAGTACACACACACACACACACACACACACACACACACACACACACACACATTACTCTTACAGTGTCAAGGGTAGCCTCCCTTCTGCCACTGTTCAGGCCCTGCACCACCCCCTGTCTCATCCCTATGTAAGTTTCCTATAATTCTAGTCCTCTTTGTATTCCCAGGATACCAGGGCAAACATCCAGGCCTTTGGTTGGGCATCTGCCTTGTGGCCTTGGCCTTGCTTCCTTCTTCTGTTTTACACCCCAGTATCCAGTTCCTTCAGATTTCTCTGTGACATTGAAATATAAGACCTTCAAGAGTTGGCATCAGGAGCTTCTTTGATCTCAGTGAGCAACCTTTCTAGGTACCACAGTCTAAACCCAAGCGACACAAAGCTTTTCCCAACTACAACTGTTAAAACATAAAGCCTAGAAGGGGACAGACTCAAACAGGTAAGGCGTGCTAACAATGCAGATTCCTACTGGCTTTGTAGAGATCTGTGCACTCTGTGAAGGAAAATCAAAGTCTTATACTCAAAGGTGGGTAACTGACAGCTCAAACTACAGTTTACTTCAGTCAGTATTTCTTCTCACCTAGCCAGGTATTGAATATGTCAATCTTTATACAGTGTGATGTTTCGTGGAATGGCACCCTCAGCTCCAATGCTGATTAGAAGGACGGACTTAGTCCCTCCTCTGAGCTACTCAGGCCTATGGATGTTATAACCATTGTGAGTTTTGTCCTAATGTCAGCTCCACTCACCTCCAGAGAGAATGAAAAGATGACTTGTCACAATATTAGCTTTAAGAATTGTTATAGTTTGGGTCTGAAATATTCCTCACAGACTCTTGTTTAGAACACTGAGTCCCCAGCTGGTGACACCATTTTGAAAGGTATGGAACCTTTAGGAGAAGGGGTTTAGTTGCTGGCCACCATGGGCAAACCTTGAAGATTTTACTCACCTCTAGTTCTAGTCCAGCTTCTGCTTCATGGTTGGGTGTCAGTGTGATCAGTCTCCTCATGCTTCTGCCACTGTGAATTGTTCTTAATGACCCAAAGTCCAGGTTAGCTATTCTTCACAGGCACCATGTTCCCACCCTTGTCTCACCCATCCCTTCCCAGCAGTCATATGTGCTTCTAGCCTACTATCAACCCCCTGGGGAGGACTAGGAAACCCAAATAAATTAGAGAACACATCATCATTGAAAATAATAACAAAAGCCACAGAAACAACTATCTGCTCAATACTCACTACTTGTAGATGTTATTCTGTGTTGTTCTATCTGGTATGAAAACTGAGGTAGCAAGAAAATCTTAAAAGGGAGACAGCTCATGAAGGAGTTCTATCAAATAAGCAGAGTTAAGGAACAACAGAGTTCTTCGTGGTTCTAAAAGTTGACTCGGTAGAACCAGTATCTCCGTGGGAAAACTTTCAGAGGTCTGAGATTTTCTTTAAGATAGCTCAAGCTGGGGCTGGAGTGAAGGTTCAGTAATTAAAAACAATTCCTGCTCTTGAGGAGGACTCAGTTGGGATCCCAACACCTACCTAGTAGCTCATAATGGAGTCTATAACTTCAGTTCCAAGAGATCTGACACTCTCTTGTGGCCTCCAAATGTACTGCACGCACACAATGAATGAAGCAAATACTGGACACATAAAATAAAAACCTTAAAATACACATGCATGTCAAGCTCTTCATCACTGGTATTTCTGTCCCGGATATATTTGAAAGATGCTTTTGTAACAAGGCTACAGATGATTGTTTCTTCTCCCCATTCACAAAAGCTCTTCACTCATCTATCAATGGTACTTTTCCTAAACTCTCCTGAATTCTCAACTTAAGGCTCTCTCCTCCAGCACAGCAGGAGCATAGGTCTAGGGTCCCACCACTCCAAGAGCTCTTTCAATGAATGACAATGAATGAGAGTTGAAAGATAAGTACTCCAGACCTGTTAATAAACTTAACTAGAAGGCAAATCGCACACCAGCACTCCGAGGCCCACTGCAGGAAGGAGCCTCAGTTGCCTAAAGCAGTAACCTGATCATTCGTATAAATGGCATCCTTTTCTTTCTTTCTGCCATCTTCATTCCTTGTTTCTTGTGGTCCTCTCCCACACATATCATTATATCAATTTTCAAGAGTTGGGGGGAAATCCATGCTTTGGGAAAATTTCTCCGTCGCATAGAAGTTGAAATACTAAATGATGGAGTCTTACCTCAGTCATTTTTTACTATCTATTTTATTCTGAGCTAGTATAATTGCTTTTCATTCTGTTATATTTGATCCTATATAAAAACACATCCCTTCAATTGAATTATTTTCTTTGTGAAAAAGGAACCAGCAACCAGCACAAACATAGGAATGTACTAGAACTGACCTTGGTGTGCATGAAGAACAGAAAAGGGATTTTTTTAAAAATGGGGTAAAGAGGAAGCTGAGAGGGACAGTGTGTGTCAGGGAAGGGTTAATCAGGAGGGAGAGGAGCTGTAAAGAGAGCTTTGCCTGTTCCTCCACTCTGGTAAGGTCTCTGAATTTTGCTCTCCATTTGGCTGGGTTTATAAAATTGAGAATTAATAAAATCGCTTTGATTTCTTTAAATGGCCATTATGAAAAGCTTTCTAGAGTCATATCTAAATGTAGTTTTCAATTGCATTTACACAAATGATCTCCAAGGTCAGGATGAGCAAATGGTCAATTAGCCATAGAAGAAAGGCCCCAGAAGCACAGAGATCTTTTCTGCATGTTACAGATATGCCAAGTACCATTGCAGAAAGCTGCATTTAACTTGTTGAATATTAAAACCATCTCTACTCAGCTGCACAGAAATTTCTTTCTGAATATCTTTCTCAAATCTCTCCCTTGAACCATATTATTTTAGTTCAGCCTCAATTACACCATCAAAGTTCCACCATTCTAACATGTATTACTATTCTGAAAATGCACTTGATGGTATTTTTATACCATGCTGTGGAAAAAATGTATAGTGATGTTTTTAAAAATCACAAACTCCTTTGTAGCCAATCAGGCAGACACAATTTAAATATAAATCAAACTTGGTGTAAACTGTAGGTCACACTCAAGTTCATGAATACATTTCACTACTGAACTGTCTTGAATCCAGCATCATCTGGCTCTCTGGGTTTTACTACTGCACCACAAGATGGGAGATGATAATAGCCAGTTTGCTGACACAGGCAAGCACATCTTCACACTGTAGTGGAGGACCGGAGGCAGAGAAAGAACACCATGGAGAGCAATTTAGAAGGTGGGAATGTGTTGATGAGAGGTTGGACCCCTGGGGCTGACACCTGACAGCAGTCCATGAGCTCTTCTGGTTCAGACACATTTCTCCACTTCTCTAAAATGCAAGAACTTTATCTATAAATGAGAACGCCTGATTCTGCCTTGCTGTCTGTGTTTATTATACCATAAAGCAATGCATCTAAGGCTGTCTCACAGTGCCTGGTGGTTGTGGTAGTGGTGTTCTTGAGCTCCATAAGAGGTTTTTAGTTGAAATGGGGTGTTCAGAAGTAGAAAAAGAGTAAACACTGATCAAGGGAACATGGGAAACCGAAGCACATTGGGAACACCCCATGTGACCATGTAATTACATAGAGGTGATGACAAAGTAGTAGGCTAGGGATGATAGAAGGCCCACTTCTGTGATCATTAAAATACTGAAAGAACAAACCTGAGAACCAAAGATTTGCCCTCTGTTAAAAGAATTGATTTTATCTGGACCTAAAACATGGTAATCTCAGAGTTTAGAATTTCTTATCTGTGAAATGTATGAGGAAGTAGGTATATCAGCTCAAATTACAAAGGATTTGGGTTTGTGAGGGGAGACAGGAATAAGAAAGTAAGAATTATAATTAGAAAACAGAAGCAAGGGAGGGTGGGGATGTCTTAGTGACTTTTCTATTGCTCTGCTAAGATACCAAGGCAACTTATAGAAGAGTTTATTAAGGGATTACAGTTTCAGAGGGTGAGTCCATGACCATCATGACAGGGAACATGGCACCTGGCAGATAGAGGTGATGCTGCATACTGAGACAACAACTGTGAGGCAGGGAGGGAAAGGCTAAATAGAATGGCATGAACATTTTAAACCCTAAATTCCATCCTTAGTGATAAACTGCCTCCACTCAAATCACATCTCCTAATCTTTCTCAAACTGCTCCACTAAATGGGGACCAAGTAGTCAAATATATGAACCTAAGAGGGGCATTCTCATTCAAACCACTACAGGGACTAACATTGTTTTAGGTGGCATCCTGACTTGCTGTGATGTTTCTCTACCAGACATAGAGATATCTTTGGGCAAGAGATAAATTAGAACAGAGTAGCTTGAGTGGACAGGAAACAGAAAGGAAAGCATGGTGGTCTCAATGATAGGTCTGCCATACTCTTGGGCATTTAAATATTTTGTCTAAATTGATTGTACTGTTTGGGCAAGATTTAGGAGATGTGACCTTGGTAGGCAAAGTGTATCAGTGGATGTGGGCTGTGTTGGTTTAGATTCATACCTTTCTAAGTTTGAGTCTCTGTTTCCTGCTCCACCTGCTTCACCCTCACTCCATATCATCTTAGTGTCTCACATCCTGCAGCCAGGACCCGTATCCTCCTTGCTGGAGGTGTGTTCCTGAAGTAAGGGTTGATAACTGCTGTCCCATCAGTCAGCTTACAAATCCTTTCTTTTGAATAACACCATGGTCATTCTCTGCATCTGTTTAACTTCCACTCAAAGCAAGGTGGCTTCCCACTAGGATCTTCTGAATGGTACCCACAACTCTATTGTTGGTGAATCTTTCTTTCTTTGAGTCCCACAGTTTATTACAGTGGATCTATTGCCCTTCTCCCCTAGATAATGTAACTTCCAAGAAGTAGAGACTTCTTTTGTCTCTGATACATTTCTAGTGTAAGATGACAGTGACCATATTCTTCATGTTGGGTACTGTAAAAGTTTGACCTATTGGCTTGAGGTCAAAGACACATGAGCTCCATGTTTGTAAGTAGAAATAGTCTGGTTGAAAATATTCTACCTCTTGTGAATGTTATTGAAAGAATGTTCCAAAGCAACCTCATAGCCATTCCGATTCTTTATGGCTTAGTAGTTACTGTTGCCAGGCACCTGCCTTATGTTTCCTTGTGCTCTGCTCTTCTCAGAGTCACCTTTCTTCTCAATCCAGCACTATCTTATGTGAATGCTGACAAACTTGAATGTCAACCAAGGAAATTTCTGGAAAGAAAGGAAGAAGATCATTGCCATCATCAGCACCAGTTTAATTTTACTACAAAGTTCAGCAACCACAGTTTAAATTTATTTTTCAGCATATGTTTTAACAAGAGTTCTACTGCTGATCCATACCTAACTTATCAGGATCCCAGTTCCATCACAATGTCAAGGAAGTACTCTATCTAGATTTACCAGGTTGTGAAATTGCACTTGAACTAAGAGTGACTAGGGAATGGCTTCCAAAATAAAGTTGGGGCACATTTACTAGAAAAAAGGGAGAGATTGGCAGAGAAGAAAGTTTAGAGAGGAGGGTTGATGTCACACCAAGAGAAGAAGTACATGGAGCAGCTATAAAGCTCTGATCTGAGAGCAGAGGGAGAAGGTTGTGTTCTTTATGGCTACAGCCAGGGAGGGGACACACTAGGATAGAGGTTGGAGGAGAGGGGAGGGAAGGAGAAGGAAAACAAGAAAGAAGGGATTTGAAGGAGGTAAGAAGAAAGAGGTTGAGAGGAGAAAGAAGAAATAAGGGTTGAATAGAGAGAAGGGGGATGAATGGTGCCCTACTTGGTCCACCCCTGTCTCTCTTCCCTCACCCTCCCACATCCAGAACACACATCATTGTTGGTCCTGCCAGTTGTCAGAGGTATGTGAAATCACCCTCTGGAGGGCTGGTTTTTCCTTGGGCTGATACCAGGGCTTTAGTGTTACCTTTACCTCAGATTCCTGGAGAGATTGAAATTTCTTGAGCTCAATTGCTTCAGTTGGGAGGGACATGTATACCTCTTAGGATATTCTTCATTCTTTCCAGGACACTTGTGCCATTTCCTCAGTATACTGAGAAGACCTTCTGATGGCTGCCTGTGCTGCTGCTATATTTGGGTTATACTCAGCCTTGGGTCCAAATATAACTTCTAATCCAACATCATCAAAAGTAAAAATGGTGTGTGTGTGTTCATTTATGCATCTCAATTTGTTCATCACCTGGAGGGGAAAGAGATAGATCACTGTGAAATAGACCATTGCATCTCTTGGGCCCCAACAGCAGCTTACACAGATGTAGGTAATCTTTGTTGCTACCTCTCCTAGGTGCTTATCATGTCTGAGGGGATCTGGGATCCCCACACTCTCCTTCTAATCACCTGATTGAATGCTACTTCTCAGGAACTCGGTCTGAAGACTTGTGATCTCATTTGTCATGAGAACATGATTTCCTCCTGATTCCCAATGTCCCAGATATTTCATGTCCTCCTTTTGGTCCCCTCATAACAAAGTCATGCTATCTTCCGGGAAAGAGTAAGAACAGCTGTCTCTAATTCTACATGAACTTAGTCATTAGAGTGTGAACCATCTTACATGCGGCTCTAGCCTCAGGAAACTCTGAGCTGCGTTCTCGCCTCAGCACTGAGAGAAAAAGCAGATGCCAAACTGTGCTTGCCATACCTAAGAACAGAAAAGCATGTTTCTGATTAGTGGAGACTGAACCGGGGCATCCATTTTGTGTGTGTGTTTTTCCTTCTCTGTCCCCTAATTCATGAAAATGGTACCTAGACAAAAGATGAGATCACCAATTTCCATTTCAAATGATGATTCTTTGATTTTAGTTTGAGATCACTATCACTTTGGACTGAATGATAACCCAGATAATTTCTACTACAGCCTAAGGACAGAGAAAGAATATCATCCTCCCAGGAACTGTGAGTGCACCATATAGTCATGATCTCTGCCTTGCTTCTCCCTAAGCCATCATTACCTTTAACAGACTCATATTATGGTAGTTAAAGTGTCACCCAAGGTGTCAGGCTTGAACTTCCATCAACTTGGCAACTATATCTTGAGAGGGAAAATACTATGCTAACAAACTTTCTCACAGAAATCTTAAGACTGAGAATTACCTCTAAATCATACAGATGTCCCTGGATCAATAACTGCTGTGACCAAAAGATGGAAGAAATTAACTAGTCCTGGATTTCCCAGCCAGGTATCAGGGATGAGACTAGTAAGGCTGTATCACAGAAAGATGCCATGAGGTATTATCCATAGGAGAAAATAGACCAAATGCAAGCCAAATAAAAGGCTACTTGTCTTCTCAAAGCATTTACAATTGTCTTGGGAGGGAGTCATTTTATGCCATATAACAGGTGCAGTGGTTTGAAGGACAGTGCTCATATACTCACACTTTTGAATTCTTGGTCTCCAGTAGGTGGAACTATTTGAGAGGGAATAGGAAAGGTGGCCTTGTTGGAATAGGTGTGGCCTTATTGGAGGATGTTTGTCACTGGGGTGGGCATTGAGGTTTCAAAAGTCCACACAGTTTCTCTCTCTCTCTCTCTCTCTCTCTCTCTCTCTCTCTCTCTCTCTCTCTCTCTCTGCCTCTGTATGTCTCTGTTTTCTGCTTCTGTCTCTCATCTCTCTCACTCTTTCTATCTTCGTCTGTCTGAGTGTCTGTCTCTGTCTGTCTGTCTGTCTGTCTGTCTGTCTCTCTCTCTCTCTCTCTCTCTCTCTCTCTCTTTTTCTGCCAAGTGCCCACACATCATGATGTAAAGCTCTCAGCTTCTGCTCTAGTACCATGCCTATCTGCTTTCCACCATGATGATAATGAACTTACTCTCTGTAAGCCTGTAAGCAAGACCTTAGTTAAATGCTTTCTTCCTAAGAATTGCCTTGATCATGGTGGCTCTTCTCAGCATTAGAACAGGAACTAAGACAGATCCTTGTATTCCCACAAAGAGTTTTACACAAACCTGGTATAGAATGAAGAATACCAGAAGCCACATGGTCAAGAAACACATCACACTTCTTTCGGAATTACAAAAATATATTTGGAGATAGATATGAGTCCAGGCCAAAATCCCAAGGAAATGGGATGCTGAATGAAGGGTCTGTGACTAGAATACGTTTTCAGCAAATTCCTAGCTGTGAAGAACACTCGGGAACAGACTGTTCACTAGGGAGGTGATCTTAGGAAGTAAAAGAGTGAGAAACAGATGGGAAACAAAAGATAGAAGGAGCTGATTGCAAGGGAGCCCCAGTTAGCAAAGGGACTTTATTCTGCTGGGACCCCTGAGGGGGAAAATGTCTCCTAAAATGATCAACTCAAGGGGCTCTACTTAAAGTTTTATGATTCTCAATCCCACTTCTCTCCCTGGAAGAAGTGAAGGGGCATAACACACAGGCATGAGCAACAGAAGCTGTCTAAAGGAGTCTGAGCTTGTGGCATGGCCTCACACAGTCCTGGCTCTAATTGGAAGTGACCAAGAATATGTAAGTACAGGTACCAGATATGTTACAAGAGGCACTATGGAGTGTGTTGTGTTTTGTAAAACAAAGGTATAGTGCCTCGGGAGGGAAGCAGTATCTTGGTGGGCCCATGCTGAGGCATCCCCCTAAACAATCAAGCCATGTGACAGACCTAGTGTTAAGATTTATCGGTGGGGGATAGTGGGTAGGGGGCAGGGGAGATGGGGGAAAGGGGTAGAGACAGAAAAAGAGGGGCAGAGGATAGAAAGGGAGAAAGAAAGAGACCAAAAACACATGGGGACAGAGGGAAAGGAGAGAGAGAGAGAGAGAGAGAGAGAGAGAGAGAGAGAGAGAGAGAGAGAGAGAGAGAGAGTTGGGATAGAGGCCTAGCAATTTTCAGTCCTCCTTATATACCTGGTTTGCACCTGGCTGGTGGCTAAGCAAGCTGTTGCTAAGTAGGTCTTGGGTGGAGTCTGGTGGAATTGTCTATAAGCCAACCTCTTGCTAAGAAACACAAGCACTGGGTCAGTCTTTCATTCCTAGCGAAATTGATCAATTACCTTCAAATCCTCAAATTTCTGCTCTTTCCAATGCTAATTTTCTCTTTACACTCTCCACCAACCATACTTCTTAGACATTTGAGGGAACTTACAGCTTTCTATCCACAAACTCACTCATATACTTTGAGAGCAGAGCAGGCACAGGCTGTGCAAGAAAAGGAGTCAATCAGTCTCATTCCCTGGGTGACCTCAGCTACTTTCTAGTGAAGCTGTATGACCAGCAAAGAACTAAAAATGATTTTCTGTGGCCTTGTCCACTCATCTCTGGGTGTGAGGCAATAACATACCACACTAAAACAGAGCTAGTGGCTACAATCCTAGAAAATTGAGCTCAATCAGACTGGAAAATACATTTTCTCCATCTGAAGCCATAAGATTCTCTCCTCAAATGACAACAGCTGTGACAAATCTGTGTTTCAGTTGTTTTCAATCAGCCACTCTAGTCTCTTGCAGATCCCTCATATGGCTTTCCATCAGCTTTCTTCACAGGAACTGACAGGTCTAGTTAATGAGAGATGGCTTGAAACAAATGGGGCCACCCTTCCCACAACTCCCAGATCCATAGGATGGCCAGAGAGAACATTGGCTTCCTACACAGATGCTGCCCTCTGGACTATTTCAGGGGGGCTTTTGATTGAGCTTGTAAAGTGTCAAGAGCAAATTCTCCCATCTTTCATCAATGGTCAGCAACTTCATGTCCAGTGGCCTACTCATCTCTGACCTAGCTGATAATCCTCGGCACCAAAATAGTAAATGAGGTGGGTCATGTGACTTCACTCTGAGATTCCATGTTCTGCTTAGAGTGCTGAGGCTGGCTTTCCTCCTTAATCCTGACTGACACCACAACTACCATTTGTTTCCTTACTAGGCTATGCAACACAATTGAATTCCTTCAATGTTTCTTGTCACTCAGGAACACCAACCCTAGCTGACTTTGTGCATCTACTGTGTGGTTAAAACAGGCTGTCTAGAAGTCCTCATTAGAAATATGGATAGGCAGGAGTAGGCAGGCCATGGAGCAAAGGGCAAAGGCAGATCAGTGCCAGGGACAGAACACATTAAAGACACTGTTCTGTCTCTGAAACTCGGTGTTTTATCTTCATATCTGTATTATATATCTGCTATTTTTCTGCCTGTGATAATAATGCCATCACTGAAGAGCTTATTTACAGTTCCAAAGGGGCAGGCAGTCACATACTGCTGTGATGGGGTAGGTATGGTGGCAGGCAGCTGAAGCAGGAAGCTGAGAGATCACATCTTCTACCAGAAATATGGAGCAGAGAAAGCAAACTAGACATGAGGCAAAGCTATAATCTCTCACAAGCTACCAGCAGTGATGCACTTCTGGCATGGTCACACCTCCTCCTCAAACAGTGCTGCCATCTAGGGGCCAATCCTTCAAAGGAGCCTAGGGGTGGGGAGGGGCATTTCTCATTCAAACCACCCCAATATCCACTTCTTAAATACCTTCTTAGTCAGTCTGGATAATGACTATAGGTACTGATTTAAAGGGAGTTCTTGCTACCTCCCTCTGCTTCTATACTTCAACAAATTATACTTAGTTCCCAATAAGAAAGCTGAGATTCCTGCATGCAGACCCTGAAGTAAGGATTTGAGGGAAAATGGTATATTTGCGAGATGCTCATAAGAAGCATTTACAAATGAATGAGGAAATTGATAAGAAGGTAAAGTTTCCATTATACAGCGCAGTCACATGCAGGTGCCACTATAGGCAACCATGGTAAACTCCCAGGAACCTTTTTGAGGATGTTCCACTTGAGAGGATCTAACATAGTTCTGTACTAACACTACTGAGTGTGCTACCAGAGGTGACAATATTCTAGCATTCTCTAAATCCACAACTTGTCCTGCGTATGAGATAAAGTGTCCAGATCTTGGAGTGTTTAAGATGTCTTACAGGAAGATGTCAGGGCTATATCAGAACAGAAAGCACCCAGCAGATCTGGGTGGGCCATGGGCAAGGATCTTGGATCCTCAGAACTGCCCAGCTTCAGGTATACTCAGTCTGCTCTTCTTCCTCCTTCCCCAAACTCTTGGAGACAGGAACTGTCTCTTCAGAATATCTGGTTTATGAACAATGTTCAACAAACGCTTTAAAGAAACAGAATCCATAACATGAGGTAATTACCTTTAATTTTTTTTTTTTACTTTATGTGTGTGTGTGTGTGTGTGTGTGTTGTAATTCGGAAGGCAAATTGTGAGACTCTGTTCTCTCCTTCTACTGTATACTAGGAGTCAGACTCAGGTCTTCAGGCTTAGCAACAAGCTTCTTTACTACAGAACCATCTCATTGGCCCAATAGAAGGAAATTCTTGACACATAGGAAAAAAAAAAGATTTCCCTTGAAGAGAAAGGAGAGTCCAGGAGAGGGTAGAGATTAGAGAGGGATCTCTAGGGCATGTATACATTTCTAGAAAGAAGGTATGCAGCCATCTTTGGCTTCCTTGCTACTTTCCTTTGCTTATTACTCAGCTTTAGAAGGAAGATCTCCAGACAGAGACTCTGCAGATGTGGGAAAACTGCTCTTCATCTCCTAAGTTCAGAAAGATGACCTCGTAGAGTCTGAGCATAGAAAATGGGGGTGTCTAGGGTAGGAGTACATGTAGTCTGAAGAAGCCCCGTTCAGACCCAGATTTTTTTCTGAAGAACCTCCTGTTCCTCACAAGTGACTACTTTATGTCCCAAACAACCACCAGGACTTAGAGAGCATAGAGTCATTAGTTGCCATGAAAAAAATCCTAGGGTGATAAACATCATTGCATTCACAAGAGTGGGGAAGAGATTGCACATTTGGCCAGGGATAAGAAAGATGTTTCCACCACTCAGTGCTGAGTATTTACCCAAAGCTCTAGTTAAAGTGCAGATTCCAGAATCAGCCATGGTGATAAGTGCCTTTAGTTTCAGTACTCTAGAGGCAGAGGAAGATAGAGCTCCGTGTTCAAGGGCAGCCTGTTCTACATAGTGAATTGCAGGCCTGCCAGGACTACATAGTGAGACACTGTCCTTTCTCAAAAAAAAAAAAAAAACAAAAAACAAAAAAACTTCTACCTCACCTAATTAGGGTAGGGTGTGAGATGTCTAGGTATGTGAAACTGTGAGAGCCATGGAGTGTATTTTTTTTTTTTCTGAACTGCTGTCATTCTCTTAACTCTTGCCATAAGTCTGTGTTAAAATAGTATATTAAACTTCATCTCTGCTCCATACTGGCTAGTTCTGAAATTCTCTTCTGTGTAAAAGTTATGAACCCTGTTTGGTCTGAGTTGAGGTGCCTAAAAATTTAGAGCAGAAGACAGAATGGATCTGTGGCTCCTGTTCTGTTCTTCCTCTAGCAGGGGACTCTCAATTTTGCAGGATGACACAGAAAGCTACCACCCCAAAACCAAACCAAACCAGCCAAACAAACAAACAAGACAAAACAAAACAAAACAAAAAACAAAACAAACATCACACCACCACCCAAACAAGAAAAACCAAACAAAACAAGGAATCAAATAATCCAGCCAGTAAAGAGCTAATGAAACGAACAATTCTTAATAAAACATGTTCAATTTTACCAACCCCGAGAACAAAACTACATCTGTGCTAGCTAATCTTGGTTGTCAACTTGACCACATCTGGATTCAGTTATTATATCCAAGTGGCTAGAATCAGCTAAAACCCAAGTAACAGATTTTCTTGATTGAATCGTCTGAGGTGGAAATACCCACCCTACATTTGCCACACTTTTCTGTGGCCATCTGCATAAAATACATGAAAGATAGAAACTTTTGTTTTTTGTCTGCTTGCCTTTTTTGGCCTTTGCTCTTGCTGAAAAGTTCTTTTATCCTATTGCTAAGCCATTCCTTTACTGGGATTAGAACTTACTTTTTTCTGATTCCAATCTAAAATGAAAATCAGCAGCTCACTAGGAATTCCCCAGGACTCCAGCACCAGATTGGGGATGCTGAAACATCTAGTCTCATGGCCTGAACAACTTCTGGATTCTTGGCCTTTTCTTGTAACACTAACTAGACCACAGATTCCAAAAGGAAGTTCTTACAAGCATGGATACACATACACATGTGCTCTCATGCGCGCACACATACAGACACACACAGACACACACACACACACAGACACACACACACACACACACACACACACACCCCTCAGGCAGGGATGCAGAGAATTCCAGGTACTATGGAAGTCAGTATGGAGGTTTCTCAGAAACCTGAAAATGGATCTTCTATATGACCTAACTAAACCACTCTCCAGTATTCACCCAAAGACCTCCAAGTCTCAGAGATACTTATTCATTAATATTGACTCATAATGGCTAAACTGTGATATAAACCTAAGTGTCCAATAACTGAGGAATGGCTAAAAAAAGCATGGGTTATATGCACAATGGAATTTTGTTTTCAGTGATGATGATGATGATAATGATGATGATGGACCTCTGAACTGTACTCTCAAATAAACCTTTCCTTCTACAAATTGTGTTGGTCATGGTATTTTATTACAGCAATAGAAAAGTAATGTGTACTTTTCTGTGGGAAGCCCTGCTGTGCTCTCGGAGATTCTCAAACCGAAACTACAAGTTGACAGCTAGTCT
>NW_022196904.1:31280545-31292123 GCF_008632895.1 Mastomys coucha
AGGTCTCCCACATTCCCGGTTCGTGGAACCCCACGCAGGTAGGAGCTGCGGGACGGCATCCTACACTTTTCCTGTCATGACTAAAGTCCCTCTGAGTCACTCTGTATGAGCTAGAGTAAACCCATTATCCCTTGAATTGTTTCTTTCAAGCATTTATCATAATGACACAAAAATAATTAATATTATGGAAGTAGGCACCCCAGGTATACAACTATTTAAGACTGGCCCTTCTGCAGGCAGTCACTAAACTTATAAAGATTCTGAAAGCCACACATTTCTCCTCACTTTCTAGATCAAGAGTCTTATTCTCATCTTGGACAATTCCATCCCTATCTCTGATCTCCTCATTGTTGTCCCCTCTTCAATGTCTCTACCAATATCACACTCATGTCCTTGAGGACTTAAAAAAAAAACTAAAAGAATTGGTGAAACTTTGCCAGCTGGGCTGTGTTCTATCTTCCATTCTTCTTTAAGACAACAAAGAAAGAACCTGCTGTGCTCATACATGGAGAGAGGCAAGTGGGAAATAATGCAGAGAGAAAAGCTTACATCAGTGCATCTTGGGGAATCTGTAGCCACACATTTGTCACTCCTCAAACATTTATGAGTTATCTTGTATGTACCAGGCTCTGTGCCAAGCACTTGAAAACAATACAAGACAATGCAGAGCTGTGGTTTCTTTGTTAGATTTTTTATCAGGGGTAATGTTGTCTGAATTTGAGCATCCATACAAATCACTCTCAGGCTTTCTCTGTCCTATTTCATAGTAAGTCAAATTCAGGAGTCCTTAGAAGTAGCCTGGAAGCCTTTGGTTTTAAAGAGCATACAGCTGACTGTAGAAGAGGCTCTGTAGAAGAGGCTCTCAGGCCCATCGTTAGGGAAAGTCTCAGTCTAACATACTGATGCCAGAAGGAAAAGATAAGTGGTGGTTCACCCAACTCAGAAACTGTTTGCAGTCTAGAACCTTACCTACCATCATCTGCCATCTTAGATGATTTACATAGAGAAGTTACCTCATATTATGTAGCATAGGCAACTACAACTACCATGTGCAAGGTCTCTCTGAAGAGCCTGGGGTGGAAGAAAGAACACAAAGTACAGCCCACCCCTGGCCTGCCATCATTGGGTCAGTTGGACAAATCTCCAGCTCTTCCTTATTGTACTGACTTCATGAGCAACTCAGAACGTTCGTGTTCCACAAGGATGCTTGTAAGCACAGTGACTCTGATGACCCACAGTAGCTGCAGCTTCCTTGCCTCCAGCCCCCAGGCTGCAGCTGTGAGATGTGCTTCTTGTTTCACCTTCTGAAGGAAGAAGCTAGGCTGACAGCACATTTGGGTTCTAGCCAGAGCTCTCACAGCCATCCAGGCTATGAGGTCACCTCCATCTCTCTCTTCTTTCTGGAAGGGGAGACACTGGGGTTTTAGAATAGAATCTCCAGGACTCCAGGGTAGTCATTAGCATGATACTCAAGCCATGAGCCTGCACTGAATTTCAGAGTGAGAATTTTTCTGAGATGATAAGAAATATCAATATAAAAATTAAGAGTAAATGTTTCTATTTTCTAAAAAAAATCGTGTGAGTGTCTTCCTTTTCTATAATATCCTGCTGAAAGTCATTTTAAATAGAAGGAAAGGAGAAGGAGGGGGTGAGATGCTTATAGATAAAGAAGAAAATAGAAAGCCGTGGAGGGAATAATAGGCTGGGTATGTAAGAAATAAAAGTGCAGTCATTAAGGAGCTCACCGAGTCTTCATACCCTGACCTCCTGCCTGGTACTTGAACTTTCCAGAGCCCTAAAATGTTATGAGCTTTTATTTCTACCAGCAAAATGCATGACAAGAACATTCCCAGGTGGTCAGGAGAAATTTGGTACCAGGGAACCAGCAGAAGAGCCTTGTGGGTAGTTCCACCTAGAGGCCTTTTAGCATCCAGTGACAGCCTGCTAAGAGCCCCTGGTGAGGTGCTAACTACCACCCTTCCACAGGAGCTGGAGACATTAGCATTCCTTCTTTGTCCTTACTGGCTCAGCTTTGCTCAGATAATTTACAGTTTCCCCTTAAGCAAAATGCGAAAGCTCATCACTGGCAACTCTAGGAGACCATTACCATCCAGGAGGATTTGGCTTGCTATAAGTTGTCATTGATTTCACAAGATAAAGCAAGCATACCCCTCCCATGACAAAGTAAACAAATAAATAAGTTGGGCCTTCTCCTCCTTTTACTGAATATCAAAGCGTGCCTTTATCTGAGTTCTAGTAGAGCTAGGGGCAGCTCAATTTCAAAGCCGGGAACAGGGGGAAACTCAAAGGAAGACTTGAAACCCTTAAGAGAAGTGCAGGTCACATTGGAGATATTTCTTGCTTGAGAACTCTATCCCAAGTTCATTAACGTCTAGACTAGGGTTGAAATACCTGGAAGGAAGTGTGGTGGAATTATAAATACTATGGGTTGCTGAAGGAAGGAAGGTTTTGTGCCTTTGTATATGGTACTTGGAGTTTGTCAGAAAGCACTTAAACTCTCTTTCTTAGATCATCCCACATCCCCAAACCATGTTAATCTCTCATCAAATACTGCTAACTATTTATTGCCTGCTACCTGGTTCCTATTTACAAAGGCCACACCTCCCCATAGCTTCTTCTAGGTTAGGCTGACTGAAGACGTCACCAGACACCCAAGGAGTAAGATTTACTTCAAAAACTCTACTGTTACTGTTTTAATTTATTCCTCATTCTCAATAGCCATCCAATTCTCTGATTCCTCCCCCATCTTTGTGTCCTCATGAAGTCGTTCATCTATTGTGTTATTGAGGTTGAGCTCTGTTCCAAACATTGTTCTACGTGCCAGAAATTGATGATATCTTTCTGCAGGCTCTCAAAGCACCTGCTGTTTCTGCACTCACAGTACACTTGCTTGAGCTTGCCCCAGAGTTTTGTTCACTAGTCAAAAAAGATCACGGACAGAGCCAATGCCTCATTTCCACTGGAGTTGCTGTCATCCCCATAGACCCGAAGAGGAAATAATTTCCTTTCCTTTTGCAAAGAATACTCTCTTGCGGAGTAAGCTTCATCACTGCTGTAACCAAGCACACAGCAGAGACAAATCAAAGGAGGAAGGGTGAGTGAAGAAAAGAAATAGAAAAGGAAGAAGGAAGGACATGATCGATCTTAGGTATGGGAGGAGGTTTATTATAGATAAGGGGGACAGCATAGAAGTGTCCAGAGTGATCATGATCCTGAGCTAGACCATGGAAGGAGAGAAGAGGGTAGAGAAGTCACTGACCAAGTGGGTGGCCAGGGAGAAAAAACTGGCCAAGAGACTGGCATGGCTAAAATAGCTGAGTTACATAAGGGTCAGAGAGTAGGGGTTGAAGGGGGTAAGGGGGAATCCTATCTCAATAGCTGGGCTGGAAAGTTTAGGGTACCATCCAGGAGGGCCCTATAACAGGTAGAGACTAAGGGATATCCAGAGAAACTGGTAGCCAGGTCTGCTTTGATGTTCTTTTTTATTAGATATTTTCTTTATTTACATGTCATATGATATCTCCTTTCCCAGTTTCCCCTCCAAAAAACCAAACCAAAACAAAAAACAAAAACAACAAGAACAAACCCCTGTTCTCTCCCTCCTTCCCCCTCTCCCTGCTTGCCACTCAGCCCTCTCCTGCTTCCTGGCCCTGGCATTCCCCTACACTGGGCATAGAACCTTCACAGGGCCAAGGGCCTCTCCTCCTATTGATGACTGACTTGGCCATCCTCTACTATACATATGCTGCTGGAGCCATTGGTCCCACCATGTGTACTATTTGGTTGGTGGTTTAGTCCCTGGGAGCTCTGAGGGTACTAGTTAGTTTCATATTGTTGTTCCTCCTAGGGACAAATGGCTAAGTGAGGTGTCCATTAACATATCAAAGCAGGACTTCTTTGATATGTTAATGGGCACCTCACTTAGCCATTTGTCCCTGGTTTGAAATTTAACAAAGTGTTTGTCTTTCATTGATTTTTAAGAAGTTCCACTTCTCTGGCTCTTGGTGTACACATGTAGAATGTTTTCTATGAGCACTTCACACTGTCCTGCTAGTCCTTGTACATAAAGGATTAGATTCCTTCTCTTGTAAATTGGGGCTTGAGCTTCTCCACTTGCCTAGGGACTATGCTTTGTGACTCTTAATTATAGCTGCAGGAGCTTCTGTGATACATTAGATAGTATTGGTTTACTTCTCTGAAGTGTAGAAGCTGGAACTGTAAGCATTAAATTAGGCCATCCTCAGTCAATGAAAGGCAGAGGTGAAAAGATGTATAAACAGTTCCCCTTATTCATCCTGCAGGTGAAAATTTAGGACACATTTAATAAGATACCATCAATAGTTCATATCACAGGTCATCATCAATACTAATCTTTTAAAAAGAATCTTTTCTTTTTTTAACCACCTTTCATACTATCCATATTGCATTGATGTTGGTTGGAACACTACTCCAAACATACTGATGTAATTCTTTGTCTCAGCAATCACTTGGAGGAAGAATTTAGATTCTTAAGCTGGGCTTTTGATTCTGACCCATGAGGAGTTGACTGCTATTAAGGTTGTCCTATTATCTGCTAACAGAAGCATCAGAATCAATAATTCTCTCTTATTTTGAGGTGATTTGGATGATGAAACAGTGATTTACATAGAGCCTGAGTAGCCAAATAGAATGAACTTTTTGGTCCTTTAAAACTGCTTCAAAAATCTTTGTAAGGGGGCGAGGTGGGCAAACATATAAGGACCTGGATATTTCAGCCCATTGGATATAACTGATGGGTGAAGCAGACATTCTTTTGCAATATTAGCTGAGGTCATGTCGTGTATGCATCACAATTTCCTTTCTGTCAATCTTTGCTCCTTTTTTATTTCTTTCTCAGGGTTTTGTCCAAAACCAATACCTTCTATCTCAGGAATACTTTGGAGAAAATGTATCTAGTAATAATGGCCAGAGTAGACTTTACTGAAATCCATGCACAGATTCTAATTGTAATAGTGATAGGACTGCCAAAGAGACTTAGACATCTACCCATGACAGAATTTTTATGACTAAATATAGGTCCTTAAAGAGAGAGAATAGACACCTACAGACAATGGTGAAGAGATTTAAATGAAATGCCTGACCACATGAACATTCCAGATGTCTCAGAATTCCTGATGTACCATAACTCTTTTAAAATTGTTATTATAGAACTGGTTCTCTAAGGTTAGTTTTTGGAGGGTTCTGAAAGTATCTACCCTCTGTCAGATGTCTTACAATATAAATTTAGCTGCCATCCCATTCCCAATGCTTCCAGGTGGAAAGTATTTTTATGCCTCAAAATAGCATAAACAAGTGTATCTCTTGCTTCAAAATAACAATGAAATAATGAAATAATGAAAATAACTGAATTTTCTAGATGACACCTACTGGCAAAAGGGGGTGTGTCTTGAGTATCAAAAACAGAGGTGTATAACAAATTGGTGTGCTCTTTCCTGGGGAAGACTATTTCTCATGCTCTCAATCTGTTGGATGATTTGGAGGGAGTAAAGGGGGAAATGATGCAAGCATACTGTAATCTCAAAAAAATTAAATAAATAAGAACAGAGGTGGGTGGAACATAAGACTAGAAAAAGAGTTCATTTACATAGAATGCTTATTCATGACCTAGGTTCAATTTGATGTAGGATATTAGAAGATGGTTTTATTATACTGCTAGGATAATACCTTAAAATCCAGTTTCAAGTGGTCATCCCTCAATACTTGGAGTAATTCTAAAAGGACTCAGTATGTTTTACAAACACTCACACACGAATAATAACAAATCTTCTTAAAAAAAGATGTAATGAATAAGTGTCACAGCTGTCCTCCTGAGACAGAAGTAAACCTCTAGTAGAATGATTCCAACAGTCTGTAGTATTCTATTGAATTTTATCAATGTTTATCAGTAAGCAAGGTCAAAAGCAGATCTCTTTTACACGGGATCAGCTATATACTCTTACTATCTTGCCTCAAAGCTTTAAATTCTTATAATCTAGTTTGCCTAGACTTAGGTCTTATGAATAATCCTCTAAACACTTTGCTGGTTTGCTACAGTAAATATATTATGCCAGTTATATCTGATGAGCCGGAAGCACCAAAGATCGCAGCTGCTCTTTCAAAACGTATGCATGTCACAGCAGAAAATGAAGCCAATAGATTTCCAGGGCATAGTATACTAGCATAGAAAGTCCTATAGAGTAGAGTGCAGATTAATGGATGACACATACTCTATTAGTAAGAAAGGTCTCAATTTGAGATGTCTTATTTGAATTCCAGAAGCATTATAGTATATTATTTAAGCAGCATATTGTATATAGTTTTTTGTTTTGTCTCCAGTATCTGGAATTTAGAAGTCTGCTTGGGAGCTATAAGATAGACATAGCATTTTATGCTTCCACTCTACTCTTTACCCTATTTGTAGATTCTATTGCTTTCACCAAACCTTAGGTTCTTTTGAACTGATGATTATCTCACTAGAGAAATGCTTTTGAAAGGAAAGAGAAGGGCTTCATTGAACTTGAAGCTCCGACTTACAGTATGGATGCTGTTGAGTATCACTCAGCTCCACTTCAGAGCCAAGAATAGGATCCCAAGAGCTGCTGATGGTCTACAAACATCATCCTCAGGTATTTCACTCAACTAAACAGAGCTGTTTTGTTCAAGCGATTTATCTTCCCAGGAGATGTTTTACAGCTAACATCTGAACAAGGGGGAGATTAAATAGGAAGCTTAAATGGAATAGACAGTAGGAGGGCAGGGTAGAGTAGTGATAACGAACAGTAAAGACATCTGAAAAGCCATATTGGAACCCAAAACTATTTATAGTTTCTACTTCCTAAAATATATCCATATAAAAAAAGAGTTACCATTCAATGACTGTGGGGGAATACACAATCTAGATATCAGATGCTACCAAATAAACCCCCTAGTACAGGACATTGGTCACATTGTTTTAAGTTGTTGGCCAGTGGGATCCCATAGATCTCCCAAATATTGCAGGCTATTACCAGTGCTATTGGTTACTCTCCACAATTTGATGGGATGATGTTCTTGCTGACAATACCACACACTTACGTATCCTAAAGCATAGATCTAGCTGGTATTCAACGGGACACTTTACTCTTCTTCTTTTTATTTAAGAATTTTTTTATATTTTTTATTGATTTGTTGTGAACTGACGCTTTATTCTTAAGTGGTTAGCATTCATGGTGGTAGAAGGTACATTCTACAGGAAAAGCAAAGTAATCATTAATCTCACCCGACTATGAACCTGTAACCTACAATAATGACCTTTCCCAAAAATATGTTCATTAGTGCAATAATGATAAGAATGTTAGAGGTAACTAACCATTCTTTGATCAGGCTTAAGGTCTGCTCTGTGAGATGAAACCCATATCATGACATTGTTAATGAGGTCAAGGTAGGTCACAGACCCAACCTTGCTTTTCTCTATACTCCATAAGGACTCTTTCTGAGCACTATCCATAGCAACCTTTTTGAACACAAGGCTTCCAAACTCTAGAAAAATTTGAAGAAAGACAGCACCTTCTGGCTTTGTATTTCTCAGGCTGATGGGCTAATAGGTAAAGGAAGCTGTACAATGGAATCAAGAACATAATCTTTGGGTTCCTATTCCTTTTATTCTGTTAAATGAATATAGAAATAAAACAACTCCTAATGATTTATTGCTATGCCCACAGATCAATGCAATGCTCAACCTTCATCAGAGAAGCTTCTTCTATCAGCACATGATAATTAGCACAGACGCTCACAACTGAAGAATGTGCAGAAAGTGATTTTGAAGTCTTTATTTCTATCTTTATCAAACACTCCCCACACCACCACACATAGCTCAAGGCCCAGGATCTACCTGGAAGAGGAGGAGGAAAGACGGTAAGAGCAAGAGGTGGTGGGAAAATTCAAGGAAGCTGTGTTTTCCAGACATAACAGGGTGGGTGCACATATAAACTCATAGAGTCTAACTTGAACCTGCAGTTTCAGTTAGACAACACTTAGCATTGAGGAAGGGAAATAGGCACAATATCCTACCATTAGACAAGAAACTATTCAAAATTGTTGGTTTCTGGGAGAGGAAGAACCCGTTTTCTTCAATTGAGTAATGTTGGGTATATCAACAGTACTCCAGAGCAGGCTCCATGCTCAGGGATAGTCACAAAAGCACAAAACAGGAGTGGTGAGAGTCTGGGTGGAGTTGAGCAAGGCAGTAAAATAGGATCAAAATATATTGTATGAAATTATCAAAGAATAAATAACATTTTAAAAATGAATAAAATGTCCTTTTGCTAGGGTGAAGTCAATTTGAAGAGACATTCCAGCCCTGAGTGAGATGTACAGTGCTGAAGCCTCTACATGGCACTCTCTCAATCCAATCTACTGACCTCTTTCGTCCATGAGGGCTCTTCCTGAATGCTATTTGTAACAAACCTCCTGAACATAAGAAATTTCAACTTCTTCCTCTGAGTAACCCTGAAGGAGCACAGTAACATTTTGCCTTGGGCTTCTCAGGTAGATATAGGTCAACAGGCCAAGGAAATTGTACAATGGAATCCGGGAGGTAGTCTCTGGGGTCCACAGAGTTCTCTGATATCTCATTCCATGCTTCCTTTCTGGTACCTATAGTGAAGTCGCTGGTAGTCTATCCATACAGCATCTTAGCAAGCAAGACTGCTCCTGCATGGATGACTCCATGAAGTTGGTAACCTTCAGCTGCAAAGGGTTGGTGTACAGAGTGAGGAAAACATACTTGGTTAAAGAAAAATGGCAAATTCATTTATGGCTCAAGTGTTGCTGTAGCACTTGGTACTAAAGCTTTCTTCAGTAACTGGAGTTTTAAGGATATGCCTGCCTCTGTTATGGGGAAAACATGATGAATGGAAGTTAATATGGGTTACGAGGAGGATGAATAATCAAGCAGGTGACCTGTATCAGACACACAGTGCATAGCATTTTACAATCCATTTATAGGAGCCTCAATTTTCCTTCTGCTGTTGGGGTGACTAATTCTGTATAAGCTCCAAACTGCAGTGACAGGTAGCTTCTTCTTATCTATGACAACATGCTTTAAGCTTCTTCTCTTGAAATGTCATTGGTGCCAGAGTGAGATTTCCACTCTAACTCTAGACAGCAGTTACACACACCCCACACACACACACTCAGAGAGAGGGGGAGAGGGAGAGGGACAGGAAGAATGAGGAAAAGGAGGAGGAGGAGGAGGAGGAGGAGGAAAACCTAGCAAGTTAGCAGGCCTTAAAAGTTGTGGAGCCACTTAGGACTGCTGGAGAACAGAAATTAATAGACAGGTGCTTGCCATCTCATCCACTGGGTAGACACCTTGAAGTATACTTCCCATGGTTTCATGGGCAATCATCTTTCAGATAGAGTACTAGCTGCCCCATGTTGTAGCCTTTCTCAACAACACATCCCCGACTTGCCTATTTTAGTATTCTGGTCTGAATTTCTGCCCTCTTGCAGACACATTCCAGAGATACTGCCCACAGACAGCTGGCTCCTCTACATCTGATTTCAACAGAACTCAGGCCAAACCACCCTGTTAGTGAGGCAGCTGAGTATGACATCAGTGTCATGGAAAAAGAATGCATGAGTTGTCATATAAAATGCAGGTGGTCATGAAGACTAATTTCTCTCTTCATCTCCTGGTGGGCTCTATAGTAATAAAACAGATGTACCTATGTAGCTATGACTTCTTAGACCAGTCCTGCACATGTCACTCAACCTTTGCCAAGGAAAGAAGATTAAATGATAGACTGATTGATTCCTTGAGTCATCTCAGTAGGGAAGTCAATAGAGGAGAAGAGACTAAGTTCTGCTGTTTGTTAGTTTTTCATGGTTTTCTGGTTTGTCTTTAAGGTGCTAAGTTCAAACCTGAGGTTCATGCCCATTAGGCATGCATGTGAACACCGAGCCACATAGCTAGCCTGGGTGCAATTTATGGTTAGTAATTCCCTCATTATTAATGTATGGGAGGCATGAAGTCTTGTGCTCACAGATGAGCATTAGGTGAATCAGGAATGTTCAACACTCAGGGTTGTCCCCTTCATACACCATTCTCTAGTCTGAGTCTCCAAAGACCAGGATCATTTTCTTTGGCTGAGTTCTTCCTATGTCTAAACAGCCATGGTGCTCTAGATATAGTAAGCTGAATGAGGTAGTCATTTGGGTTATGTAAGTTATGACAATATTTTCCAGGTCTCCACACATAGCTGTGCTTCTCCTAGCCTCTGGCTTGAGTTAACTTTGCTCACATGGAGGCAGAACATGTGTGTGAGACAGGTTGATCTCCAAAACTATGAACTTTTAGAATAGAGAACTTATCACATGGCCCATTTCTCACACTAGGGAGGGGTCATGTTTTATATGGGCCCTTTCTTGGGGCTGTTTTCCATGTTGTCTCCTGAAGTCTATTTAAATCAAATTGAACTTACACAGAGTAACAGGAACACAGCATCTCATCAACCCAGCTTTGGGTGAAAGTGAATTTTGTGGATGAATCAACTGAGAAATGGGAATGACTTAAACTCAGCAGAGCTCAGAAGAAAATGAGTAATAAAGGTGGAATGAAGTGGAATCCTAATTGCTGAAAAGCGTTGAAGTTCAGGAAGCTTTAATCTTACATAGCCTGAAGGAACTGTGTGTGTGTGTGTGTGTGTGTGTGTGTGTGTGTGTGTGTGTGTAAAAAAAAGCTATCATTACTGAATAGCACTATCCCAGGAACCAGGAGAGAGGGAACACAACTTTGGAAGCTTTGCCTGCCATCATAGGTAAGCTTACCTACTCTAGCCCATCCCACACACCTTATATGATAAGGGTAAAATAAAGATTGGCACATTTTCTGTCCAATCAGTTAAGTTTCCAAGGACAGGCTAGGAAGGAATGGAAGAATCTGTCAGTTTTAAGACAGACATTGGGCAAAACGATCAAGAAACATGGTTTGTAAACAGTGGGACATTCCCCATGGAGCTGAGGGGTGCTAATTAGTTTCATCTCTAGGAAAAGTGATGTCTCTAATCAAATTTGTGATTTTGTTACAAGCTTCACATTGCAGTTACCTTCTTTTCACTGTATCCTTGCATGGCCTATCTCCTGTGTATTTGTGGTGGAGGTAAAATCGATGGCAGAGCTGGGGATGGTGGTGGCAGAAGAGAGTGTAAGTCAGTAAGAAAAAGAGAGTGAGAACTTATTCCAGTATCTCCTCTCTCTCTCTCTCTCTCTCTCTCTCTCTCTCTCTCTCTCTCTCTCTCTCTCTCTCTCTCTCTCTCTGTGTGTGTGTGTGTGTGTGTGTGCTTGTTAAGAGACAGAGCTATATTATAAATCGAGGCTGGCCTTGAACTCAGGATACTCTTGTAGCAGCTTCCCAAGTACCAGATATTTACACAGATACCATAACATCCAACTTGCTGTCTCTTCTTATAAGAATACCATCTTAAAAGTTCCAAAGAATTAGGATACCTTTCCTATCATCCCATTTATTCTGATTACATTCTTTTTTTTTTTTTTTTTT
>NW_022196904.1:31292244-31304941 GCF_008632895.1 Mastomys coucha
TTGTAGACCAGGCTGGCCTCGAACTCGGAAATCCGCCTGCCTCCGCCTCCCAAGTGCTAGGATTAAAGCCGTGCGCCACCACTGCCCGGCTTCTGATTACATTCTTAACAGTTATATCTCAACATACAAATTATGGAGAGATTTGACTTAATCTATGAAGAAAGGTCATTAGGAAAACAGGTACTTAAGAAAGGATAAGAGTAAATTGTTTTGTTTGTTTTCCTCTCATACAAGAAACGTCATTTCAAAGGATGTAGAGCAGAATTCTTAGATCCATCAAACAAGGCCTATCATTCAGTGTTTTTATGTTTCTGTATCACATTCACCTTAAGCCCTGACAGGGTTTATCATGTCTTCCAGAGGCAGGAAAGGTGGTTATGTACTGCCTCAACCTTTAACCTGAAGGAGAATCTTTATTAGAATATTTATAACTTAAAACAATCACAGAAATATCATACATTTGACAAACATTTTCAGGTTCTCTATGGCTCCAGAGCAGCAGTTATTCTCAGCAAATGGAGTCTGCATGTGAAATATAACCATTTCCTCCTTACAGATCACAGTGGCTTCCTGCCTGGGCCAGTGATTCTGCCAAGATCTGGCCCTCCATTCATCAGGTCAGCCTCCAGGAATCAATGGGTGCCTCTGACAAGG
Organism: Mastomys coucha; assembly: GCF_008632895.1. NCBI lineage: Eukaryota > Metazoa > Chordata > Mammalia > Rodentia > Muridae > Mastomys > Mastomys coucha. The sequence continues at coordinate 31,292,899 of NW_022196904.1, forward strand.
TGATGCTTATCTCTGGGACCATGAACATGATCCACTGTATTCTTAGAGTTAGCCTCTTCTTAAGGATGAAATCCATGGGTTCTGTTCCATCCACAAATACAGCAAGCCATAATTTTTCTTTTGGGGGAATATAAACACAATGTGTTGAAAAGAACCATTGTTTAATCATGGTACCAATTTGTGAAAATATCAGCTTGGGGTGGAGGTTGCTGAAAAGAGAAGTACAATTGTTTGTGGGGATGAAGTGGACCAGAAGGAGGGAAAGGATGGAAATGGAATGGCAAGAGGGGTTGTTATGAGCAAAACACAATGAAGTGTATAAAAAGTGCATAAAAAATTAATAGGAGAGGTATATTACAGTGCATAATATTAAAGTGCATAAAAATTAATAGGAGAGGTATATCCTGTATGCAGGAGGCAGGATGGTATGTGAGTAAGCCCACACAGGTCCACTTGAGTGGAAATCCTGGCTCTGTCTCTTGCCAGCTGCAAAGCCGATGCTACTTAGTACCTCATTTTCTTTCTCTATAAGCACACTGGGAACTGTACTTGTGAAGTTATTGCATGAGGGAATTTGTTTTAGCACACTGATGGATGATGGAAGAAATACCTCCAAAATATGTGCTCTTAGTAGGGCATCATATAACATGTTGTCCCACAAACCACCAGGTTCAAGATGGAAAAGGAGTGCCTATCATTGTGTTGGGTCAAATGGATAAAGCAAGCCTCCGCCAGGCAAGCCAGCATGTCACAGCCCTCATAGCTGTGAGGATGAAAATGTCTATTGTGGCTCTTATTTCAGACTTGGCACCAGCTATGTAGAAGAGTACTCCAAAGCAACCAATCAATTCACAAAGACACTGGAATTGTGGTGCAAATCCTATGGGTCAAATGGTAATCAAAAGATATATTAGGCTGGGAATTATCAGTTGCTCAGGCTTGTGACCCATTTTGGGAGTAGAGCTATAATATGCAGAATTAGTTAAGATGAAGTTGTTCTCTTTGTTCCCTTAAGTTTCTCTTAAGGGAAACTTAGGGGCTGGAAAGATAAGATGACTTAGTGGTTAAGATCTTCTAGAGGACATGAATTAGATTCCTATCACCTCTATGGTGGTTCATATTCATCTGTAATCCTTTTCCAGAGGTATATGATACTTCCTTCTGGCCTCTTTGTTCATTGCATGCATGCGTATCAGCACAGTCAGTCATACATTCAGGCAAAATAGTCATAGAATAGAAATAGAATAAACCAAACAAATGAGAAATTTGGATATAGACCAAAAGGGAAGGTGGCCCCAGGAAAATAGAAACAGTAATTGGAATGACATTTCTACAAGCCAACAAGTCTAGGAAAGGTATGGAAGGACCCTGTCTCAGAGTCTTATTCCTTGGGACTTGGAGTGGAGCCCTACACATACAGCTTGAACTTGTTACTTTCAGAAAGTGTAAGTTGAAACATCAATTACTTTGAGCCTCTAGTTTATAATCTTTTATCAGAGCACCCCTGGAAAACCACTGGATAGCTATTTCTTCCAGGTGGAAACGCTCACTCCTGGAGGGAAGAAAGAAGCTCAAAAAGTTTATGAGAGCCACTAGCCCCTTCTCCAGGACAGGTCAATAATAGTAAATAATCATTGAAGATAAGAGGCTGCCTACAAGTTCGGCAGGGAGTTCCAGAGATGTGTTCTGCCCTGCCCCTGGGATTGCCACCAAGCTAGTCGTGAATAGAATCATTTCTTTGGCCTATGGGTGGAGGTCTGGGGTTCTGCCTTGTGGCTATAGTGTGTGAATGTCGTTTGGGTAGACAAAATGCAAGGGTGCTAGGCTACATTCTATCCTTGAGGCTGTGGACTCCAAACCTGGACACCCAGACTCAGCTGGGAACTGAGAGGAGTTGGGAATGGGCCCTCCTGACAGTAATCAGGGCAGAAGGCATTTCAAATGCCTGCTGTTCTCAATGATGAGAATTGCTAGGGCTTCTTAATCTGCTGGACCTTACCAGTTTTTGTGTCTGGTGACATGATTCCACTTGCCCCATATATGGGTGGTGCATGGTTTGGAGTGACTTAGACATTTATTTGTTCACGTCTCCTTAAGAAAAGTCACACAACAGAAACGAATACAGAACATGGCCCTGGCTCAGTGTGGTGCTGAATCTGCTTGGGTTGAGCTGGAGAGCATCAGTTTTTCTGCTTTCACAGTGTACTCAAAGGACCTCAGCAATGGTGGTGAAGATTAAATCATGTGGTCAATGAAAGTCTCCTCTGATTCAGGAAAGGAGCAGGGCTTATTTTCACTGAATGGCGAGACTCTGCTTCCTAGCAGAGCGGATGTCATAACTAAAACATAACTAATTGTAGAAAACTATAAAAGTTTATTTTATTAATTGGAATTGAGGATTGACTAAAGAAATGGCAAGCCAAAATGTTAATCCTTGCAGACCTCAGTTGAATTTGGTTCTCTTTACTTTAGACTCTATTAGCCTCAAGCTGACCATTCTCTTAATATGGATCACAGCAATCTTGAACAAAGTGACCTGGAGGACATTGTTAGAAGATGAAGGAAGAGTCTGGTAGACCAGAACTCTTCAATCACAGCGTTTGTTTCCCTGAAGGCTAGTCTTGGGATAATTTTAGATTTAAATTAGCTCTGCTCAGGACTGTGCCATAAGTACTTTTATTTAAACCAAGTCCTGTTTATAAGTTCAGATCCAAGGAACTATCCTCAGGTAATTAGAATTTTTCAAAATTCACAGGTAACCTTGAGGAAAATTAATGGTAGAGAATACAAAAAACAAATCTTGAGGAATAAGTTCAAGCTTATGAGTTGTGCTGAAGTTTGGGCATACCAGGAAGCAGAAAGGAAGGGCAGTTAGTTACATGAAGCTGTAGTATTCAAAAGAGATGGAGTATTCATGTTATGTATTATATCCATTAGAACAATATACTTGGAAATTACTGAGCTCTGATAGAAATGACCCTTAAGCACATCATTGACCTCTTTCTTGTATTCGCCGTGGACATGCCATCTCTAACTCATAACTTTATACCAGAACTGTCTACATGTGTAGCAAACATGCCCCAGCAATACATTTAGTCTTGCACAAACTCCTCTTACTGTTGGTCTTCCTGTTTGGAAGGTGTTCTGGGACTCGAAAGTCCAGGAACTACACAGCTCTGAGGGGAAGCCTCCTCAGCAGAGGTGTTGCAGCTGCAGGGGAGGGTGTCCCTAGCTGAGCTCAGGAACTTAGGAGTCTCAGCCCTTTCTACTTCTTCGCTTTTCCCCTTCTCTTCTCTGCTTCTTGGCTTCTTCCTATAAGAGTCACAACAGGTAGCAAATCTCATAAAAGAGATTAGTAGGAGCATGCAGGGAATAGCATGATGAATCCAGGAGTGGCTTCCTCTGTTCCTGGGAGTGGAAAGCAGGGAACTAAGACACAGCCTTTATATAGGATATCTTAGGTGGTAGAGCTTTCTAGGGCAGAGATTTCCAGGGTTAGGATCGGTGGGATTTCAAGTGTTAAGCTTTGTTGAGGTCAGGGATTGGTGGGATCTTGTTCAAACTTTTCACCTGAGATTAGCATAATCTGGGAAGGGTCCAACTGGAGGGAATGGAGATGACCTTTGTGACTGTTAGAGAGGCTGAAAGACAGCATTGTGACAGTGAGGTCTGGGGGAGGGACCTGACTGCTGGAGCTTCTCAGGTAGGGGTCTGGCCACTTCCCTGCCTTACAAAGTAGATCCCTGGTTTACAAAGTAGATAAAATTTACAAAGAAAGTCCAAGGCTTTCCTGCCACTTGAGTAGGTGTGAGTAGCCAACAGTTACTTGTTTATCAACCTGAGGAAGCAGGATCATCATGATGGCAGTTACCCACCTAATTACCTCTATCCTGTTAGGTTAGAAAGTCCAGCCCAAGTTGTTGCAGGATAGCCAGTCTAAGGCATGTGTTCTAAACTCTAATTCACTCATCTTGAATCTCATGTTCATCAGGAAGCCTGTGTAATCATCTCGCAATGGAAGTTAGATCAGATCTGCCATCTCTCCCCAGCTCAGAATCTTCACAGTCCTGACATCACACTTAGAACAAAGGGTCTGAAGGCTTGTTGCAGAGCTGGGCTCCTGTCTCTGTGACATCAGCTCATGCTTGTCTACTTTTCAATCTTATCCTCATTGTCCATAGTAACATGGTCATGATTTTCTTTCTAAACAAGCCACCCCTGATCTCAGAACCCTCAAATGCTATCCCTATCCCTCTTTCTCTATGTCTACATACCAATTCTTTTCTGAAATGAAGCCAGAATCATTAGGAAGTGCTCAGGCAGTCTTATCCCACTAAAATGGCATCTTCAGGAGAATAGTTAATTTGTATTCTTTCCATAATGCCCCAACACTTAGCACAGAGCCGGACACTGGTGAGGGATCTGAATATTTGCTTATTGATTAAATAGATGTTTAGACAGATAGGATATTGAGATGCAGAATCATATCTTGAAAATAATTTGCATCAACTTTGTCCCTTTATTCCATGTAGACTGAGTGCTTAAGTATTGTCAGCTGTGTGATTTTGAACAAATAAAACCACATCCACTCACTACTTGTGTGTGATGTAGGACAAATAATCCCATACTTATACACTACCCGTTTATATTTGATGCTGGACAGATGGTACCACACTAACACCTACCTGTTTGTGTATGATGTTGAAGAGATAATCTCTCACCTACCCTTTAACCATATAGATATGATGCTGGATAGATAATTCCATACACACTCATGAACCATTTGTATATGATGTTGACTGACAGATAATCTTTCACCATTCCACTACCTATTGTTTTTGATGTTGGATACATAATCCCACACCCACCCACTACCCATATGGGCATGATGCTGAGGAGATAATCCCATACCTAACTACCACTTATTTACTCATTGTTCAACAAGTAAGAGCTGTGTACCAGCTGTGGTCTGGGACTATACAGGTTGGTTTTTGTCAACTTAACCCAAACTTAAACATAGCTAAGGAACAGGAATCTCAATTGAGGAATTACCTACATGATAGTGGCCTGTGAGTATCACTATGGGTCATTTTATTGATTGATGATTACTTTGTGAAGCCCCAAACTGCTATAGGAAGTGCCACCCTAAGGCAGATGACCCTGGGAGGTACAGGCAAAGTATTGCCTGAATAACATGAAAGCAAACCAATAAGCAGCATTCCTCTGTGACTCAGTTTCAGTTCTTGTTTTGACTTCTCTCAATTGGGATATGTACGTCAAATAAATTTCTTCCTTTATAAGTTGTCTTTGGGTGTGATGTCTAATCACAGCAAGTGAAAGTAAACTAGGACTAGGACTATGCAAGGGGCTGGGTTATGATGCAGGGCAGACTTCTGGGTGTGAGCTTTCAGGGAAATGACATTCTCTTAGTGACCCAATCAGTTTAAAGGGTAAAGAAGGGGAGTGGTGCAGCTCTGTAGAGTAGTATGTCCCTAGCATGAGTATCTTACATCTAGGTATCAGAAGATAGGCAGTAAGGGAGAGCTTCCATAAATAGACAGGTGCCAGAATTTATTGTTTCTGAAAAGAAAATTTAGTGTCTGTAATGGTTTGAATGAAAATGTCCTCCATAGGCTCAGATATTTGAAGGTCTTAGTTCCCAGTTTCCTCTCTGCTTTAAGGCTGTATAACCTTGGTATTGAATATCCAATTAGTGGGCTCATTCCTTGGGAAGGACAATTCTCCATCTCTCAGCATTCCTTAATTATCTGTAGTTCTTTGTCTAGGAGTGGAGCTCATTGAGATAGTCTCCTTCCATATTAGTATGTGTGTTGGTGTCTTTTGTTTAAGTCTTCTTTACATAAACATAGAGTTGAGGTATCATGGTGAGACTTCCTTGTCATTTTTAGGAAATACATTATTATAACAGATTTTCTGGTCTTCTTGCTCATACAATCTTTCTGTTGCCCTCTTCCACAATTTGTCCCAAACTTTGGGTGTAGGAGCTGTGTGTCATTTGAAGCTGGCTGCCCCACAACCACCTGTTTTCTGCATTTTGACTTGTTATGGTTTTCTGTAAAGGTGTCAATCTGATGTAAAGAGAAGTTTCTTTGATGAGAGATGAGAGCCACACTTATCTGTGGGTATTAGGATAAACATTTAGAATGAAGTTAAGAATTATGCTTGGCTAATAAAGTAGAAGAGCTTATCCTTTAAGACCCATGATCTCACCATCCCCCAGTAATTGACTAAATTTCTATTATCAAGCATGATTTCCCTCCTGTTGATCAGGCACAAATTTTAATTAGAAAACTATTGGTCAATATCAAGATACGAGTGCCATTATTGCACCCTTGGGAGTATCTAACAGGGATGGTCATTACTGTAGTTCATAGGCACCATGGCTGAGCTATTGATTGCTCTCTTTCTTTTACAGTCATTTGACTGTATGAAATAAAAGAACAAACCACAAACTTGAACTTGCTTAGCCAGTAAAAGGAATTCACTGAAAAAGCATTGAAGTGTCTCATGCCATTCGAAGAAGAGTGGAATATTTTCTATACAGCTTCGGGGGGATGTCTGGGTCTTTGTGACCAGGACTCCCCTCTGTATGTGACGATCAGTCTGTGTCCCTGTGTTCTGCATATTTCTTATCTTCATATATAGGAGACAATCAATGCCTACTATGGTTCACATCTCACAGTTTCCAGGTGAAGAGGATGGGAATCTCTTCCATAAGAACTTCCATGGTGGGATGAGCAACACATAAGAACAAGGTAGCTATGACTATGTCTCTGAATGGCATGTAAATGGTTTTACTATGTAGGACTAATGAGAAATGCTTAGCACCGTGGCCTTTGAAATGAGATTGTTACAAAAAATTTGTTAAGAGTGAAGTTTCATTCTTATGGATATGAAAGTACATTTGAGTCACTCTCTACAGTATAGTTATTTTTGATGTATATATTTAAAATTACTTTCAAGAGTAGGAGAGAAGGGGTGAAGCTTGACATATTGAGAATATATCTCACTTTATCCTACTTGTCTTGCTGTCTAAGCTGTCAATGGCCCAAGTCGATTGTGCAGGCATTTTCTGTTAGAGATGTGATGGTACAAAGTTGTTTCAGAGTAACTTGTCTGGGCAGAAGCTGTATGCCCAGAAGAGGTCCCTCAGGTCTGAGCTTAGTTGATGCATATAGCTCTCAAGAGGAATGATGTCATTAGAAGTTTGCATCAGGTTCATTTTGTTAGGTTTCCTCCTTGCTACTTATTCGGACTTTAAGACAATGCTTAATTGTGGTCACATATAGAAGTGCTATCATCTGACCCACACTACAGTGGTAAATGGGGTATGGTGGATCAAGATGTAGAACTCTCAGCTCTTTCTCCAGCACCAGGTCTGCCTGTGTAACACCATGCTACCCACCATGATGGTAATGGACTAAACCTTTGAAATTGTGTGACAACCCAATTAAATGTTTTCCTTTACGGTGCCTCTTCACAACAATAGAAATCCTAAGTTACTGCTTAAAATTGGAACTCATTGCATACATAGTCATGGTGCATCTTGTTTCTTTTCCTAACATCTTTGTACATGTCCGCAGTTGAAGAGGAACCAGGCTTGCACTGCTTCCTTTTCCAGATTAAGAGATATGATGGGAGGAGGATTGCTTGCTGGATTGTGCTGGCTTATCCCCCCTACCTCCTCACTAGGGTCTTTTTTGCCATTCAGAGACAAGAAAAGGAGGTACAGCTGGTGCTGTCCTGAGCCACTTGACTGCTCAGCTGCTGCTCCACACTTAGGAACAATAAAGGCTGTGTTTGGGCTGGACAGCTTAATTTGGTCTGTAGGGAGTTGGTTTATTTGGAAGTCATAGCGAGCACCCACTGAGTGAAATGGTGTTTTCTGAGAAGTGGAAACCAGTGTTAAAACAATTTTTGTCTGAGAGACTTAAAACAGCTCAACCATCAAGAGTGGTAGCGGCAGAAGAATTATTTTCCTTCCTTTTCTCCTTTCTTCCTTCCTTCCCTTTCCTCCCTCCTTCCTTCCTTCCTTCCTTCATTTCTTCCTTCCCTTTTCTCCCTCCCTACTTCCTTCATTCCCTTCCCCTTCCTTCCCTCCTCCTTCTTTCCCTCCTCCTTCCTTCCCTCCTCTTTTCTTCCCTTCTCCTTCCTTCCTTCCTTCTTCCTTTCCTCCCCTTCCTTCTTCCTTCCCTCCCCTTCCTTCCCTCCCTTTTCTTTCCCTTCCCCTTCCTTCCCTCCCTCTTTCCTTCTTTCCTTCCCTTCCTCCTTCATTCCTTCGTTCATTCATTCCCTCCTTCTTTCCTTCCTTTCTTCCTTCCTTTGCCTATTTCTTTCCTATTTTGGTGCACTCTTGTTCATTTACTCATTTTCTGTACGATAGGAAATGTGTATCTGGTCTTTGTCCTAGTTTTGGTCCCTTGGAGCTTCCTGAATTACAAGAAACAGCTTTTGCTACTATTCACAAGGAGCCTCTTTGAACAAGTGTGAGCTTGTGTTAATGAGGTGAATTTCAGATATCTCTAGAGAATGTTGGATAGGGACCAGAGATGGTCCCCAAAAGATCAAGGCTTCATTAGAGAGTTGGGCATCTCAGCTTTGCCCTCTCTCTTATTTGTGAGGGAAGTGGGGCCATAAGCCAAGTTCAGTTACAAAGGAATAGTAATTTCTCACCAGGTAATAAAAGCCACTGAAGGTCTTCTAAAAGACAAGATCTAGGGGCTTTGAAAACACTGACTACTATTGAAGTACTGGGCTGGAGGTAGGGTGCCTAGAGATGACTTAAGCCTATTGCCTGATTCATTCATTTATTTCTTTAGGCCCTTTCTGGGTTGCATCCTTTATAATAAATAAGTAAGCATAGATAGCTTTCTTAAATTCTAGGACAATTCTAGCAAACTCTTAAGCTAAGAAGATGGTTGTGTAAGCCCTCAGTTTAGAGCTGCTATTAGCTTTGAATGCATGATGTCTCCCAGAGGACCATGTGTGTGAACACTTGGTCCCCAGCTGGCAGGTCTGTTCTGGGAATCTGTGGGACCTTTGGAGCCTGGTGCCTAACTGGTGGACATGAGTTCAAGTCACTTCAGGTTCTAGCTATATTTCTCATGCTCTACAGGGTATGAAGTGGCAGCCACAAACTCCTGCCACCATAGACATGAGCTACTCGGTCACTCTTTCCCATCATGGTGTCTGAAAGCCCCTAAAATTACAAATCAAAATGAAACCCTATTCATTAAACTGATTCTGTTAGGCATTTTGTCACAGGTGCTCAGTCACAAGTTGTCTGGGTCTTGTGATTGTTGTCTGAAGCCAGCAATTTGGTGGCTGAGCCCTTTAATTTGTTGGAAGTGATATTCACTGCAGAGTAGATATGTAAGACTGGTGTTGATATTCTGGGTATTGTTTGAGTTAGGTTTTCTATTGCTATGATAAAAAAACGTGCCTAGAAACAGTTTGTGTGGGGAGGATTTATTTTAGCATACCACTCTGGAGTCACATTCCATCCACGGAAGAAGTCAAAGCAGGAATTCAAACAGGGCAGGGACCAAGATGTAGGAATTGATACAGAGGCCATAAAGAAATGGTGCTTCCTGGCTTGATCTGTAGGGTTTGTTCAGCCTGCTTCAACATCCAGGACCACCAGCCCAGAGCTGATACTATCCATAGTGGGCTGGATCCTCCCACACAATCATTCACCAAGACAATACCCCACAGTCTGCCTATAGGCAGATCCTATAGAGGCATTTTTTTTTCAATTGAAATTCCCTCTTCCGGAATGTGTTTGTGTCCAGTTAACAACAACAGCAATAAAAACAAACACTGTAGACACTCGGTGGGTGCTGGAGGATCAGAAAATATTTGTTGAATATCCAGTGTCTAGTACTATAAGCATTAGCGAAGAGAAGATGGAAGATAAAATAAATTCCTAGTTCTGTTTGTTTGTTAGCTGGTGGTGGTTATATGTCACATCAGCCTCAGGGAGTCTTCACAGTGGGGCAGTGTTTGAAAGACTTCAGACTATGGCTAGGAGCTTTCTGGGAGAAAAGAAAAGTACACCCAAAGCAGATATCATGATTTCTACCAAAACACACATCCTATATTCTGTTATTATGATTTTTTTAAATCATGGAAATTAACCACTTTTCTAGAATAATCTGAGTGATTGATATAGTGGTACTAATTCCCCTCTACTCCATGTAGCTACCTTCTCCCAAGCTGCTACTTTACACAGGATATCTCTCAGCCTTCACATCTGTTAAATCCTGCTTATATTCCAAGGCTTTGGTTCAATTACTGCATCCTCTCTCACAGCAGATCAACTCTTTTTTTATGTATAGTCCCTGTATTATAGAGTTGTGCCTAGTGATGGAGTGGTCTACCTACATATCTATTTTTGCTCCAGTCTCGCATTTGCCAACAGACAAAATCGAGATGGCATATGTTTCCTCTTCCACACTTACTGAATTAGAGATTTCTTGTTTGTGTGACTTCAGAGGTGGTCATTGGCTGAGTGTGGAACATCTTCCTCACCTTTCCGGTGTAGCAGCCTTCAGATGTCTTTTACAGAGCCTTCAGAGGCTTGTGATATTTATCTAACTCCCATAATTATCCCCAAGGGCCTTATCCTATGGGTGCTGGGCAGGTTCTCTGCACCAGGAAGTGTGCATGATTTTAGTCATGAGAAGCTACTATGTACACTTAAGATTACAAGAAAACCAAAAAAGTAGTGTGTGACATTTTGAAGGAGCTAGGCTTAAAGCGCTGGGCTGTCTGTGATCAAAACTTGACCTCACAACTCCTGGACTTCATTCTTAGATCTGGGCTAGAGCTTCAAGTTTTCACCTTACAAACTCTCACTACCCACAGAGGACAGCTTCTGAAGAGCAGCCTGAGCAGTTCCTTTAGGGGAAATGATCCTGCCTCAGTCCAGCTTGCTTTCAGGTGAAAATATGGCAGGTTCATTCCAGCTGGGTTTTATCTTCTCCAGCCATTACAAAGATGGTTTCTAACAGAAATATTTTCTGCCCTATCATGAGTTTCCAAATATTTTGTCCTTAGTATGATACAATGGCCTCCCCGAGGGAGTGTGCTTAATTACAGAGGAATCAGCTCCCTTTTGAAACATTCAAGGTTGTTGTTCTACTTCACAGGACTTTGTGGAAGAACCCCATGTATCGGCATGTGATTTATTATTGACATTGGCACTGAGAGTGCAGTGAGGTTAGGCTCCGACTCTCTGTCTTCCAGAAGGAAACTGCCTGAGTGACGACGAAGGACTCCTTAGTTTCTGCTGCAAAGTTCTCAGCACCCAAATATAGTCAGCCCTATTCTCCTAGGCAACTTTATAAACAAATTCACTTAAAATAGGTTTAGAATAGGTGTACATCTTTAAGGATAAAAATAAACAAATAAACAAACAGCAAAATCTTTAAGTGATATAAAGAGCTGCTTGATGGGTAAAAAAATATTAGAAAGCTACCTGCTCATGAGCCTGTGGGCACACCACTCTTTCTGCTGACATGCCATCTTCCTCCATACTTCTTTCAAAAATCCATCATAGTTATTCTTTTTTTAAAAACAAAAACTTTTATTGCATTATGATGAGAAAAGTTACATGATTTCAATTTATCTGAATTTGTTATCATTTAAAAACATAGTTCAGCAATATGCACACTTGTTTTTCTGAATTATCTATTATTTCAACTAAAGTTTGAGGGTAAAGGTAAAGAACAGTCTCTCTTCAGTAGTTAATCATCATAGATACAACAAGCTAATGGATTTCATAATAAAAATAGCTTTTTGTTTGGCCCAAAGCCTAAAAAAAATAAAAATAAAAAAATAAAAAAAATAAAAAAATACTTATTTCAATTAAATATAATTGAATCACATTCTTGTTTCCCTTCTCCTCCCACTGCTCCTCCCAGAGACCCCCCCTCCAATACCTACAATATATGTTTTGTCATATTCCTTAAAATTTATAAAATATTATAACAAGAAAAATGAGTATTATAAAAGTTGTTTG
>NW_022196904.1:31305368-31305962 GCF_008632895.1 Mastomys coucha
AAGCATTCAGTCTCACTTTGTTGTTCTCTTACAAGCCACCTCCCTAGTTGATCATCTATGTTTCTTTTCGGTATATAAATGCTTTTGAAATATGTAAGCTGTTCTGAACACCATAGTATAGTGTAAAAACATGAAATAAACAATACTACTAATAGAGAGGCTGAGATAGGAGAAGCAAGATTTCAAGACCCTTGTGTTGTACACAGCCAGACACTGTCACAAACATACAAGCTGACAGTGTAGATATATTGTACAATGTTGGACCTATTTCTCTAATTACCAAATTAGAGAGATCATTGGATGACAATCAACAAATTTCCAATTCCTCATATTATTGGATTTCAATCTATTAGGATATGTTGGTAATATTAATTTGCAAATTAATATATTAAGAAAAAGTAATTGTCACTTCCTGTTGTTTTTGTTGTAAAAAGTGGAATTAGGTTTGTGTGGATTTGTTGAAAGATTACCTTTTTGCTTCTTCTAGGGTGTAGTTTGCTTTTTATGTTGATGTTTTCCATCTATCATCTTTTGTAGAGCTGGATTTGTGGAAAGATATTGTGTAAATTTTGTTTTGTCATGGAATATCTTGTT
>NW_022196904.1:31307915-31311617 GCF_008632895.1 Mastomys coucha
CCAGTTACTCCCAGTGTTGGGACAGATGTTGGTTCCTGCTTACCTCTGATCCTGGGTGTGTCAGAGCCATAGTTATTCTTATAGCTCAAGGAGGGTGATTCTCCTCTCAACTGATGCTGACTGTGCTCATGTATCTCCTATGTACTGCACTGTGCCTAGTGTACTTAGTTCTCAGTACTTAACCTTGCAATTAAGTTTGTATGCCTTCACTCACTCTCCTCATATTGATGGTACTGCCCATCCTAAGGTCTTTTTTAAAAAAGGGGTCACTTAAAAACCCTTCAAGAAAACCACACTTCACTGCTGTTGTTGAGGCCCAGAAGTGCCAGGGCAATGTTTTCAGGGGTTCTACAGAGTCATGCTGCTAGCTTATTCTGTCTGTAGTAAGCTACTGAAGGGAAGGTGCTAGAGACTGCTCTCAATGGAGACTTCCTCCTAAACATATTCAGAAGGACTGAGAGTAAGTGGATCTCAGAATAGCTTTTCCACTGTGATGATGTAATGTTCCATTATTCAGCCACCTACAGTTCCCTCTCTGCCATCCACCACAAGGATTCTAGTATCATACATTTTAAGAGACCTTATCTCCCAGATCAAAACATCACCAGAAGATAACCTTTCTTGTGCTTTTCTGTGGCTGGCACATGGTGTTGATTTCTGGATAGAATCAACATCAATATCATCACACTGTATTTTATGAAGAATCAAATTATTTTATTCTTTGCTGTCTTTGTGCTGGGAAGTCACACAGCCAACCTTCAGGAATGTATGTGAAGAGTGCACACGTACATCAGAAACTGGGATACATGAAGTTACTATGTATGAGGTACTTTAGAAATGATTTTCTCCTATGAGATAAAGATGTAGGCCTTTTAGAGCACCCTAAGAGGAAGGTATTTGTTTTGTTTGTTTGTTTTAAGGCAGGTATTTGCCATGTTGCCAGCACTGGGCTTGAACATGCAAACCTCCAGCCTCAGCTCTCCAAGTTGCTGAGACTGGCTCACACTATGTACCCAACTGCTGAGAGGTGTGCATACTGTTTAGGGACTGACTACGCACAGGACTGAAGTAAGTTGCTGAAGGTCACACAGAAATAAATAACAAGTTTAAAAGCTAGAGCTGGCTCATCCTATTCCAAAGTCATGTGTTTCATATATACTTCTTGATTCTTGGTGAAAATACTAAGCCCAGGACTAGGAGCTGGTGGTTAATGTGGTGAATTTGAGCTTCTCAGACCTTCACCTCTGAGAACTGGCAGCTCTCAATCTGGAATCAGCATAGAAATCTGTATTGAAATTGAAATCAGCATTGAAAACTTATCTTCTAGACATGACAGAGTCATTGCAGCTATAGTTATGTGCACAAGGATATTGGCAATTGATGGCTGTTGAGAAGTTGCTTGTTATTTTCTTTAGTTTTGTAGCCACTGATAAGCCACCCTTACTCAAGTAAATAACCTCACATTCCTGCCTAAGCAAGAAACTAAATAAACACAGTCAGCCACCTACAGTCAAAAGTGGCTAGGGAGGTGGGAAGCCTTTCAGAACACTGGCTGATCTTGTGAGACTTAGGCTTAGAACTCAGCACCTACATGGCAGCTCACAACTGTTTTTGACTATAGTCTCAGGGAATCTAATACTCTCCTCTAGCATCTTCAGGCACTAGGTACATAGTGCATATAGAAAATACTCATACATATTTTTTAAACGTCTAGAAGTATGTTGTAGGAAAAAGTGTTGTTAGAAAGAGTTCCAGTGGGAAATGAATGAGAGAAAAAGATTGGGGGGGTGGTAAAAGTAACTCAAACTTATTATATAAATGTATGAAACAACTGAACAACTAAAAAAATCAAAACTGTTATACAGAAAGAACTACCCCAATGACTAGTCAGCTCCTGTAGAGATTGAGAACTAATTATATACAAAGCAAAATTGCAGGTAAATTATCAGTTTATATTACCATGGTAATAGATTTCTACAAATTTTGTAAAGTGAAAACAATGCAAATATATTACCGTTCTTCAGGTCAGTGTCAGGAGTGCATCTCGGGAGGCAGAATTCTACATGTTGAAGAGCCATGCTTCTCATGAGAGTTAATGGCGGGGTCAGAATAGGTGGAATTCATCACCTGCCATATTCATGCATTGGTGATGTGTGGTTCTTTGTAGTTGTGGTCCTGAGGTCTGAGTTTCCATGCTGTCTTTATTTGGCATCACCACAATGTCTCTTTACCCCCAAAAGCAGCACAGAGTGCCAGGTTCTACTCTCAAAAGTTCTCTCCATCTCATTGTGTCACTGTATCCTACAGCCCACTCATTGGCTCTCCCAAGAAAGACCCAGCTGTGTAGTCCAGTGTATTCTCCTCATCTCAAGGTCTCCACACTTGATCCTATCTATAGCTTCTTTTCTTCAATCATCAGTTCACAAGTTGGGGCAGAGACATTTAGGAGTGCCATTATGTTGTATTCCAAACCCTGAACTCAGTAATGAAAACATGAACACTGGCATCTTTGTTGCTTGACATCAACAATTGATGGGTTGGCTTCTTTGTTTTAATCAGAACCATCTCTGATCTAAGCAGCTTGCCATCTCCGGAACTGTCTCACTCATTGTTCCCTCTGCCAGAAACATTTGTTCCACCTATAACCACATTAAAGTCATGCATCTGCTGGCCAAAATTCATCTTGGCCGATTGAAAAGTTCCCTTCTTGAGTATCCTTGCCAAAATATAATTCTCCTGCAAGCTTTCACCTCCACATGGGACTTAGCCTAGGCTGTCTTACCCACAGTAGGCTTTACATATATGTATATTTCATGGACTGGCACAAGCTCCTTTATAGTGGTCTCCTTCACATGGAGATCCTGAAACCCAACAAAGTTAAGTGCCAGAGATGGCTGCCCAAGTGGCTTTTGATGCCAACAGTAATTACTAGTGACAGGCTAGAACCAACTGCCCCTGGCTCTCTCCAGTACAGGAGTTCTGTTATTTTACATCATCTTCTTTAGGTTTGTCAAATAAATTTAAAAGTTTTCAGAATCAATCCTCTTGCATTCAATAGCAATGTACACATTGGTGTTTGTTTTCTCCACATGAGGATGGATTATCAATATATTTCTTCCTCTATCCAGGCTGAGAATTCACTTTCAAAGCTTGCAAAAATCTTGTTATGTCTGTGTTTTAGAGTCTTGAGAAGTTGCTGAGTAAATTACCTCTTGCTTGTTCTGTTTTGACAGAATCTGTGGTCCCGTCTAAACTCCACTGGTAGTGGCAAAATGCTAAGTGCCAATTTCAGCCCCTGTAGGCTTTTTAACCATCTTCACTGAAGGTTGTGACCTGGGGAAAAATGACTGGCTACTATGATGAATTTTTCTGGTTTGGAGCGTATGAAGCAAATCAAAATCTATAGTTCAGCTGCCTTCTTCCTGTAGATAGAATTTTAAAATTCATCCATATTTTCAAGTGCAAGGAAAAGAATAAAGTTATTTAGGATCAGTTTTCTGTAGGTCCTTGAAGTCACTGGCACAGCATTCTACATGACATCTCTTAAAAGTTCATTTTGTGATTATTAAAACTCAAGGACTGGGGAGGAGAAAAAGCAGGCATCAATTACAAGTGGAAATTGTCCTCTGTAGATACTTTCCCTTCTTCAGAACTGAAGACAGAAATAACAATATTGACACAGTCAGCTTTCAAATAGTAAAG